>NC_090268.1:393811411-394106411 GCF_040414725.1 Anabrus simplex
TGGTATATACAGAGCTGACCACTGTGATGTTAAAATATTTATTTTAATAATTGTAGAATAAGATACATCATGTAATTCAGGAGTTAATTCATACAGCGTGTAACAAAAAGCTATGACCAAAGTTTTAGGACACATTCCCCACATGTAGAAGAAGAAAATATGTTATATGAACATGAGTCCGGAAACGCTATGTTTCCATGTTAGAATTCATTTTATACAGCTGTAAATAGTACATTAATCATTGAAAACTCACAGGAAATGAACGTACTATGATACTAAATAGAACTTTTTCTTACATGAAATGTTCAAAATACCCTCCTTTTAGCAAGGATAGGACTACGTGCATCAACTTTCCGTCCTAAATAATCCCCCCCCCCCGCCGCCCCCGCTATATGGCAATTTCTTCAGATGGTATTTCAAGCTCTTACGTAAATATGAAACTAAAGTGGAAAGTTGGGAATAATTGCACACCATTATCAAATTACCAAACAGCAGATTAGAAATATTTTTGGTACTAATTACGCCCGTCACACAAATCAGACGAAATGTATATATATTTAACCAATCTAAGTAGATTTTGAAGTGGAGGGAACATCAGAAAAATATAAGAACTTCCTAATAACGAACGTGTTCTCCTTTGTGGACCGTAGATAGGCAGATTGTCCCATAAAATGTTAGGTTCATGCCTCTTTTGTCCGATACCCAACGAACTAACACGAGTTTCTACGGATGATAATGAGCTCACCGTCATGTGATTTTCTTGAACGGAGGAAAGTTTTGCAGGTAGAAAAATCCGCGTTGTCTTGGAGTAAGTTAAGGTTCTCACAGCACCCAGCTGTGGGGGAGACGGCTAAGAATCAATTGTGGAAGAGCGTAAGTACAGCTGTAACGTCAGTTTTTATTAGTTACTTCAGAATTGTATAAAAATTACAATGCTTTACGTCGCACCGACACTGATAGGTCCTATGGCGACGAAGGGATATGAAAGGCCAGGAGTGGGAAGAAAGCGACCGTTGCCTTAATGAAGGTACAGCCTCAGCATTTGCCAGGCGTGAAAATGGGAAAAGACGGAAAACCATATTTAGGTCTGCCAACATTGGGGTTCGAACCCACCATCTCCCAAATGCAAGCAACCCATGCACGACCCTAACCGCGCAGATAACTCGCTCGGTGAAGAAAAATAAATGCCATACAAGGAGTCTATATATTTTACAAATAATTAATAATGCATTAACACTGCAAACTCCTTACACCGGAAGCTGGTAGGGTGCCGAATATTTCCAGTATAATCTGCCTTAACTGGTCCAGACCTCCCGGAAGAGGAAATGAGGAGTGAGCAGGTTTCCCATTATTTCCCTCACGTAGCCGGAATATGCTATTAGATATCAGTCTACAAAGCCCACTGAAATCCAACTGACCCAATAAGTTCATCACAGAAAGTGGCTCCATAAGTAAAGGAGCTATTTGTATCGCTCATGCCCCAGCCCCTTTCATGTTTGCAATGAAAATCTTTCTCTCACATATGCCAGAAGACAGTGCATTGGAATACTACATCCCCCAGAAGTATATTAACATTGGTCTTCTTGTAACTCAGTAATCATAGTCACCACTGATCTATATTTAGGGCCATCGTCCAGGTCGCAGATTCCCCAACAGTTGTTCACCTACAGTATTATTTTCTTAAATGTTTGGGTCCGCTTTATATTGAACGTTCCAAAATTTCATAACTCCTGTTTTCCACGAGCTAAATTGGTATAAAATAAACTAGCGTCGTAGCTATCATTCATTGCTTCCATTCCTCAAAATAATATACAGGCAGGCACCCTCTTATCTAAGAGATTCTTTCCAGTTGTTATCAACCATTCATAACATTCAGCCCAGAGATGCAAGTAACCTAACCCTAAAAATACCTAACCACAGATCCTCCCTCTACAAGAATTCTTTGTTGTCAGTACAATTCTAACATGGGATTCGTTGCCATGACGTAAGAAACACCCTATCTGAACCGGTATTTAAAAAGAAATGTTGGCAGCGGTACTTGGACCTATTAAGTTGAGTGTAAGTACATGAATATTGTTTTCATGCTTTGTTATTTCATTCCGTGTGTCATTATGTTTTTCAAATTTTATTTCATTGATGAATTACAACAATTTTCATTTTTCTGGGTTACTTTATATTCGTTTCTTTATTCTTTCTTTTTGTGTGTTTTATTTAAAGCGTTGTATTCCAGTGTATGTGTGTACTCAGTTATGTAAAATGTGTGTTAAATTGTATGTACATTTCATACATAGATGACAGAATAGCAGGCGTTATAAACTGAGTAACGCCATGTAAATATAAAGCATAACAATAACAATAAATAATTTCACAGAAGTTAGAAATTTGTCCAACATATCCCTAGGCAAACTATTCCTGACGATAGTTCCTCTTCTCATGAACGAATATTTGCCCCAACTTGTCCTCTGAAATTCCAAATTTTCCTTCACATTATAACCTATCCTACTAATTTAATTCCAAGCCATCTCTTCACTGACAGCAAGGGTCACACCAGCAAGTCATGAAGTTCGTCTCCAAATCTTCCCAGCCTAAGGTCAGCAAAATTTGCCTAACACTATTTTATTTTCCGGCAACCATACTCAGAAATTCCTACTGACTTTCTTTGGATCTTCACCATTTCTCGTGTCAAGTAATCCTGGCGTGGGTTCCATACACTAATTACGATCTTACCAGAAACTTATACGTATTCTCATTTACAGCCTTCCTACAACCCCTAAATTCCCTCACAACCGTTTGAAAGAGATATATAATTTATTTTTACAATTCCCCTAGTGACAGTCTCCCATGCCACAAAGCAAAATAAAGCAAAGTTTTCTTCGCACAGACCCCTTGGAGGGGTGGAAGGTAAAGGCTTCCACTATCCGTAACCTCGGTGCTTCGTGGGGTAGAGTGTTTAGCTCTACGTCCGGCCGCCTTTACCCCTGGAAATAACCTAATAGCCTGGTACTCAATTTGGTGAGGAAAGCAACGGGAAACTACCTCACTCGTCATTTCCCTAGAATGCCTCTTCTGTGACGTCTGGGCTATATATGACAGTTGTTCGGCGGAACTGTAGAGGATCAAACCAGCCTTTGTGCTGAATACGCAACATACATTTTTTGTGTAAGCTGAGTGAACCTCAGGGCCATATGCACCTCCGGAAATGGCAAAGTCGTTTCTTCAATTCTTCGACTTCCTGACGGGGAATCGAACCCGCGTCCTTCAGGGTGAACTGAGCACGCCTTTACCACCTCGGCCAGGCAGCGCGACTACCATATCACAACCGTAATATAGCTGAGAGTGAAACTATAACCTGACTATTCCAACATTTCCATTCTTTGCCCCTCTCCCACCCAACAAGCATCACTGTTTAAGTCTGCCCATTCATCAGAATTATATTCACAGAGTTTCTTGATTAATTCGAGTGATATTCTTTCAGGCTCTCACCAACTGCGGCAGGCAATGCGCGTAAAATTGCAAACGATGTAGTTCTAAGTAACTACAGGATACCTAAAGGGGTGAGTAAAAATTTACAAAATGTAATATCTTGTAACCAGCGAAGATTCAAGTTAATAAGTTCTATATAGAATCGATATCTCATGCAAAGAACTGAACAAAAGTCTGAATATTATTATTATTATTATTATTAATAATAATAATAATAATAATAATAATAATAGTAATAAATGTTGTTCCATAAATGTTTGTCTCTTCTTTCCGTAACATGAGTAAACTACATCTTGCCAATTTTCCACGTGCTGAAAATGAGAATGACAGTGAGAATTCCGAAATTTATGACGTTTTGTGTGATAGGTTTTTGCCTTTTATTTTTAAATCAGATTCATTTTCAATTTTAAACACAATATTCGTCTCATTTCTCGGGTGTATATCTTCCAAGGATATCATACTTCGCTTAATTAGCAACCATGAAACCAAATTTGAGTGCATTGGGGGTCGTAGTACTTATTTCTGGTCGCTTATGCGGTTCGTATAAAGCATATGTTCACCAGGAATACGATTATAATTTACTCTGAAAGGCCAGTCATTCACCAGATAATGTTTTCCTGTTTGTTTGCTATCCTGCAAATATGAAAAGGGAAGAACTTCGTAAATGCCCCCGTAATCGAAACAACAGCGTTATTAACATTTAATAGCCACAAATGACACACCGATGTTCGTGATAATTAATTGTATTCAATAAAAAATAGACATATATTCGGTGGCTTCTTTTGTATCTACTGAAGGAACTGTTAGATTAAAAGGTGTATATTACAATAGGGAACAAGACAAAACTAATGATTGTCAACAAAGGTGCAGAGATTCACCTGCCACAGCACCTTAACAATCTCCAAACAGTCTGTCAATTTTCTTATCTTGGTTCAATAATCGAGGATAAAAGTAGCTGCGAAAAAGAAATCAAACGTCGCATTATTCTAGGACGTACAGCTATGGCAAAATTAAAGAAGATCTGGCAAGATAGAGCAATATCTATGAATACGAAGAAAAGATTAGTCCATTCGCTTGTGTTCTCGATCTTCCTGTATGGATGCGAAACTTGCACCATAAAAGCTAAACACAGGAACCGAATCAACGCCTTTGAAATGCGGTGTTGGAGAAGGATGTTGAGAATACCGTGGACAGCCAGGAGAACAAATGATTCTGTCATCCGGGAAATTGGAATACAAGAAAGTTTATGCCAAGTTGTGTACCAGAGAATACTGCAATTCTTTGGTCACATTATGAGAAGAGAAGATGACAACGTGGAAAAATTAATTGTCCAAGGAAAAGTTTCTGGTACAAGGACACGAGGACGGGTCGCAAAATGATGGGTTGATCAAGTAAGAGAGATCATGTGCTTACCATGGAGAGTTACTGTCCGGAAAACGCAAGTACGTACAGAATGGTATCAGCTTATAAAAGAAACAACAAAGTCCTTGGGTCACGATACACAGTCATGAGTGGAACGACTGGAGAGGGAGAGATTACCACAGTGCAATAAAACTGCTTTCATACTCATTGATGAGTCAATAATGCCTCAGTTCTCCCTGACTGTATTAAATGTCTTTCATAAACCGTTGTCGGTTTCACAAGTGGTATATTGCCATATACCCCATTGTGAACCATGAACCTCGTCGCGAGTCCCAGCGATACAGATAGCCGAGCCACAGGTGCAACCATATAGGATGGGCATCTGTCGAGAGACCAGACTAACGAATGATTCATCAAAAAGTGGGTAGCAGCCTTTCGGAAGTTGCAAGGGTGGCAGTCCAGATGATCGACTGATATGTCTTGTGATAGTACTTAACATGGCATAGCTGCGTTGATACTGCTACACGGCCTAAAGCAACGGGAAACTACAGCCGTAACTAACTCCCGAGAACATGAGGATATCTCTGTATGAATGATGTACTGATGGTAGTTTCTTCCAGGCTAAAATATTCTAGAGGTAAAATTGTCCGCAGTTGGGACCTCTGCGTGGGGATTACACGAGTTTGGCCAAACATCAGGAAGATGGATACGGACATTCCGGGAGTCGGAGCGTTGAGTGTTAGAAGTTTGAATCGTTTTGGTAGGTTAGAGAATCTGAAAATGGAGACGGATAGACTAAAGTAGTTGATATAAGTGAAGTAAGTTGGCAGGAAGGACGGGATTTTTTGTCAGGCGACTGTAGAATTACCAACACAATATCGAAGAGGGGAAGTGCAGGAATTAAGTTAATATTGAATAAGAAAAGAGGGCAGCAAGTAAGCTACTAATACTAGCAAAGATAGACATCAAGGCAATACCAACCACAATAGTGCGTGTATATGCCTAATAGTTCAGCCGGTGATGGCAAAATGTAAAGAACATATGAAGAGTTAGAAGGTTTAATAAAATATGCACAAGATGACGAGAATGTAATTGTGGTGGGAGGATTGAATTCAGTGATAGGCTAAGGAAAAGAAGGTAACGCAGTAGGAGAATTCGGATTGGAATAAAGAAATGAAAGAGGAAGTAGGCTGGCTGAAATCTGCATCTGTCATAATTTGGTTCAAACACTACAATCGACGGCTATACACGTGGGCGAGACCTGGAGACACTGGAAGGTAACAAATACCAGATGTATGCATAAGTTTTTGCAGGTTTTGTGGTAAAGAAAACACCCAGTTTTTAAGGAAAATTCATTTTTACTTTTTCAAAATATTGGCCATCGGCTTCTGCACACTTCGCCCATCTTTAAGGTAAGTCATGTATACCATGCCAGAAAAACTGCTTGTCATTTGCGGCAAACCGTTCGTCAAGCCATTTTCCAACTTCCTCGAAATTGCTGAAGTGCTGCTCTGCAATCGATTGCCCCATTGATGCGAAGAGGTGATAGTTAGATGGCGCCAGGTCGGGGCAGTACGGCGGGTGCGAAAGGACGTCACATCCAAGTGATTTCTAGGCGTCTTTCACTAGTTTCACTGTGTGAAGAGTCGCATTGTCTTGTAACTAAATCACTTTGCCATGTCTTCTCGTCCATTCCGTTCTATTTTGATAATGATTGATATAAATTAATCATTTGTTGGCGATAGCGTTGTGCATTAACGGTTTCGCCGGCCTTCAAGAGTTCATAATACATAATGCCACTCTGGTCCCAACAGACACAAAGCATGTTATTCATGTCGAAGCGATTTGGCCTTGGTGTTGAAGGACTGGCTTCGCCAGGTGACAGCCACGATTTTCTCCGCTTCGGGGTTTCAAAATAAATCCATTTTTCGTCACCCATCCAATTCTGTACAGAAATGATTTTCTTTCGGGGCGTTTTTTATTTTTTAAACTTTTTTTATTTTTACTCATTATTTCTTACTTTTCTCAATCTTTCCTTCTTTTCGTTTCATTTTCTGCTCAAGGACGACACACACACCCAGTCCCCGAGCCAGTGGAAATAACCAATTATAGTTAAAATACCCGACCCGGCCGGGAATCGAACCCGGCGCTCCTTGAACCAAAGGCCAGCACGCTGACCATTCGGCCATGGAGCCGGACAAGTTGAAGCAGCATTTCACAAGTGACTTTGCGATTTTCCATCCGTTCATTCAAATCGTGTGGGACCCATTTTTCGAGTACACTGATCTTCCCCATTGCTCGCAAACGTCTACTGATTGTTTCTTGTGATTCATTTAATGCTCGTGCCAATTGCTGTTGATCGTTTTCGCACTTTTGTGGTCTACCAGTGAGCGCACTGACTTTAACATTGAAATCACCGCGTTTAAATTGTCGAAACCAAGTCTTACATGTTCTAATCAATGGAGCGTGTTCTCCATATATTTCTACCAGCAAACGATGACTTTCGACACCTGTTTCGTTTTTATTAAATAAGAAAAGCAATGCTTTTTCAGGCACAAACGTCAACATGATCACTGAACGATACAACACAGACGTTAGTGTTTGGCGGCTCAACTTGTGTGTGTTGGTAGGTTAATGTCAGTCGAACAAACTGACGTACGTGTCAAATTCATACGCTGCGTACTGTTCGCTGGCTCCATCTCTTAGTGAAACCGGAAAAGACTTCATTATGATTATGCAGAATTTCAGAAACCAGGTGTTAGATTGCAAGACTTTCCCAGGAGACGACGTGGACTCTGACCACAACTTGTTGATCATGAAATGCCATCTGAAGTTGAAGAAATTGAAGAAAGGAATGCAAAGTGATGGGACCTAGACAAGTTGAATTAGTGTGAGAGATTGTTTCAATCAATGTGTTGCACAAGGACTAAATGAAAAGGTTAAAGGAAGCACAATAGAGAAATAATCTGCAGTTGTGAAGAATGAGGTCAGTATGGCTGCTAAGAATCAATGGTTAACACAAAAGATACTAGACCTGATTAAATTAACGACGTTTGTATTAGAATGTAAAAAGAATAGGTGGGCAGAAAAGCATACAGGCGATTAAAGAATGAAGTGGCTACAACGTGCAGGACAGCCATGGAAGAACGGCTGAGTGAGAAGTGCAAGGAGTTTGAAGGTTGTATGGTCCTAGTAAAGGTAAATTCTGCATGCCGTAAAATCAAGGAAACCTTCGAAGGAAGAAAAGTTAAGTGTATAAATATTAAGAATTCAGACAGAAAACCACTTCCAGGGAAAGAAGACAAGGCAGAAAGATGGCGAGAACAAATCCAACGGTTGTATCAATTAGAGGAAGTAGATGATATGGTTCTGGAACAAGAAGAAGGTGTTGATGTTAATGAAATAGCGGTCCCGATTTTGAAGAAATAATTTGACAGAATTTTGATGGGCCATCCGCTTTTCGGCAGAATATTTTATACCAAATCCCAATAAATCAGACGATGATAACTGTGAAAACTACCGCACCATTAGTTTAGAATCTCACGCCTGCAAAATTTTAACACGTATTATTTACAGAAGAAGGGAAAGACAAGTTGAAACTGAGTTGGGAGAAGATCAATTTGACTTCATAAGAAATGTAGGAAAAGTTAAATAATCCTGACTTTATATATGGTTTCAGATGGCTGAAATGGGAAGGGTAAAGCCACGTATACAGCGTTCGTAGATCTAGAATACGCATATCTACCGATAACGACGAATTACTTAAAATCTGAAAAAATGTCGGTCTGTAGTGATAAGAATCGAGGTTTTTTACAAGAAGCATCAATCCAGAAAGGAGTGAGGCAAGGTTCCATTTAGTCACCCCTGCTTCTCAATGTATGTACAGAACAGGCAGTAAAGGAAATCAAAGATGAATTTGGGAAGGGTATCACAATCCAAGTAGAGAAAATCAAAATCCTGATATTTGCCGACAATATTATTATTTTTTCCTAGACTTCATGAAATCTGGAGAAATTGCAGAATGGCATGGACAGAGAGTTGGGGGAAGAAATACAGGATGAAATTAAATAAGTCCAGAACAAAAGTAATGGAATGCAGTCGAACTAAGTCAGATAATGCTGGAAATATTAGATTAGGAAATGAAGTCTTACAGAAGTAGATGAAAAATTGTTACTTGGTTAGTAAAATAACTAACCGTGGCAGAAGTAAAGACATAAAATGTAGGCGAGCAGAAGGAATGCAAGACTCTCTCTCAAGAAAATAAATTTCCTCACTTCGAACGTTAATATAGGAATTAGAAATCTGTTTTTGAATACTATTTTTTGGAGTGTAAAATTGCATGGCAGTGAAACATGGAGGATAACAAGCTCAGAAGGAAAAATATTATAATCTTTTGAAATGTGGTGATACAGAAGAATGCTGAAGGTGAGATGGGTAGATCGAATCGCGAATGAAGAGATATTGAAACCAATTGGTGAGAGGAGATCGATTTGGCTAAATTTAACGAGAAGGAGAGGTATACTGAGAAGACTTGATGAGTTAGTTTTTGAGAAAAGCGTAGGCGTTAAGAACGGTAGGAGTAGACGAAGATATGGCTATGACGATCAGATTAGAGCAGATGCAGGATGTAGTAGTTACGTAGAAATTGAAGGATTAACACAGGATAGGGTGGCATGGAGCGCTGCAACAAACCAGTCCTTGGAGTGATGACGCAAACAACAACGTACTGTATAACCATATGCGGGAATTAAGATAGCCTGAGTGGAATTTCAAGCATAGTCTGAAGACTTTTATTAATGAGGGGCTAATAGAATTTTCACTTCCTGATGGATGGAGAGAAATAGGAATTAGGGGGTATATTGCACAGATTTAACACCTGATGAATTGTTAGGATATTCAATTTTATTTTAATATTATTTAAGCATCCCTGTTCTAATTATTGTCTGTTGTAACAACTTTATTCTCTCTCACCTACTTAAACCCCTAAAGCAAGCAATAGCCTACGCCCTTCTTATGTTGTTCGTAATTAGGTACATCAATCAATCAATCAATCAATCAATCAATCAATCAATCAATCAATCAATCAATCAATCAATCAATCAATCAATCAATCAATCAATCAATCAATCAATCAATCAATCAATCAATCAATCAATCAATCAATCAATCAATCAATCAATCAATCAATCAATCAATCAATCAATCAATCAATCAATCAATCAATCAATCAATCAATCAATCAATCAATCAATCAATCAATCAATCAATCAATCAATCAATCAATCAATCAATCAATCAATCAATCAATCAATCAATCAATCAATCAATCAATCAGTACTGATCTGCAATTAGGGCGGTCAACCAGGTGGCAGATTCCCTATCTGTTGTTTTCCTAGTCTCTTCTTAAATGATTTCAATGATATTGGAAATTTATTGAACTTGTCCCTTGGTAAGTTATTCCAATCCCTAACCCCCCTTCCTATAAATTAATATTTGCCCCAATTTGTCCCCTTGAATTCCAACTTTACCTTCATATTGTGATCTTTCCTACTTTTAAAGACGCCACTCAAACTTATTCGTCGACTAATGTAATTCCACGCTTTTTCTCCGCTGACAGCTCGGAACATACCACTTCGTTGAGCAGCTCGTCTTCTTTCTTCCAGTTCTTCCCAGCCCAAACTTTGCAACATTTTTGTAACGCTCCTCTTTGGTCGGAAATCACCCAGAACAAATCGAGCTGCTTTTCTTTGGATTTTTTCCAGTTCTTGAATCAAGTAATCCTGGTGAGGGTCCCATACACTGGATCCATACTCTAGTTGGGGTCTTACCATAGACTTATATGCGTTGCTCTTTACATCCATAATAAAACCCCTAAACACCCTCAAAACCATGTGCAATTATTGACAATCTCATTTATGTGATTACCCCAATGATGATCTTTCCTTATATTAATATCCAGATACTTACAATGATCCCCAAAAGGAACTTTCACCCCATCATCGCAGTAATTAAAACTGAGAGGACTTTTCCTATTTTTGAAAATCACAACCTGACTTTTAACCCCGTTTATCATTATGCAAAACAATTACATTAAAGAAAGGAACCAGGTATTATGTTAATTCACACACTTTTTACTGTTCACCGACTATAGAATATATTTCTGAAAATGATGTGGCTTTTTGAGGGTTTTTCGATGTTATATTCGTGATCAGCACACACGCATTACTGTATGTTGGTTATTTTAATCCATGTTAAAAACATATTTCTGACCAAAGTAATTGGCTCTATACTGAATTCAATCAGGTGTGTTTCAAATTTCCAGACCGAGGTCCTGCTCAATCACATGGTAGCCACCAACAAAGAAGAAAACTTCCCACAAGCAAACCGCTTCATTCCTGAGCGCTGGCTAAAGGGTGAGAAGGAACATAACAAGATTCATCCATTTGTCGCTCTTCCGTTTGGATTTGGACCCAGAATGTGTATCGGTCGGCGATTTGCTGAGCTCGAGATTGAGATATTGGTTGCAAAGGTAAATCATTTTGAAATATATGGAATTTAATTTCAGTTACTGCATATCACGTGTTGCTAATTAGATACCTAGCCACCTACATGAAGGGAGACATAGAATTATTCCGAAGGAAACACCGGTTTTTCAAGAAGAAAAGAATCCTAAGCAGAACAAATTTTTAATGTTGGAGATAGAAACATACCTACATTTTCATTATAGACTGTTATACCTTTCAGCTTTCAGTCTGCAAGCCTCTGTGTATTACTAAACGTCGCCACAATCCTATATTTGCAACTAGTGCTGTGACCTCATTTAGTTCTATACCTCTTATCTTCAAATCGTTAGAAACTGAGTCTAACCATCGTCGCCTCGGTCTCCCTCTACTTCTCTTACCCTCCGTCGCAGAGGAGGTAACCTATCGTCCTCAATTCGCCTCACATGACCCCACCACCGAAGCCGGTTTATGCGTACAACTTCATCCATCGAGTTCAATCCTAAATTAGCCTTTATTTTCTCATTCCGAGTACCCTCCTGCCATTGTTCCCACCTGTTTGTACCAGCAATCATTCTCGCTACTTTCATGTCTGTTACTTCTAACTTATGAATAAGATATCCTGAGTCCACCCAGCTTTCGCTCCCGTAAAGCAAAGTTGGTCTGAAAACAGACCGATGTAAAGACAGTTTGGTCTGGGAACTGACTTCCTTCTTACAGAATACTCTTGATCGCAACTGCGAGCTGACTACATCAGCTTTACTACACCTTGATTCAATCTCACTTACTACGAGTATATTACCATGCTGGGAGAACACACAACCTAATTACATGAAATTATCTACCTGTTATAGCTTTGTATCACCAAGCTGACATTAAATTCTGTTGAATTTCTTACCTACTGACATCAATTTATTCTTCGAAAAGCTAATTTTCATACCATACTCATTGCACCTATTTTCAAGTTCCCAGATATTAGACTGCAGGCTTTCGACACAATCTGCCATTAAGGGGAGCCGGAGGTGGTCAAATCCAAAAAATTACGATATTTCATTTTTACTACTAAAATTAAGTTGAACATTCCTTTTCAAGGCAAACTTTGATTTATCATTCTACTCGCCCTAGAAGTGGAATTATTGATGTTTCTATACGTGCTTGCAGAGGAAGTGGGCAGCCGGCACAGTAATGCTTATCCTCGCCGCTAGAGGGAGCTTCATTCATTACATTCCTAACCCGGTCGAATGACTGGAAACAGACTGAGCAATTATTATTATTATTATTATTATTATTATTATTATTATTATTATTATTATTATTATTATTATTATTATTATTATTATTATTATTATTGTTATTATTATTATTTCTAGCCTGGTGCAGCCCTTGTAAGGCAGATAATCCAACAAGGGTGGGTGGCACCTACCGTGTATGGGAACTGCGTGTTTTTGTAGAAGAGGATGTTGTTATGTGTGGGTTACAAGAATGTTGGAGACAGTACAAATATCCAGTCCCCGAGCCGGGGAAAATTACCATTTTGAGGTTAAAATCTCTGACCTGCTCTGGAATCGACCCCGTATCCTGTGAACGGAAGGCGGCTACGCTGACCAATCAGAAAGAAGAGAAAGGGACATGAAATATGACGGAACAACAGGACTGAAAAGAAGAATAATCCTCTTGGAGGAAGAAGAAGAAGACCCTGACAATCCATCCTATAGTGCAGGAATGTATTGATAAACTTTGGAGGCCATTTTCCGTAAATTAGATTTTTTAAATTTAAGGAACAATTTCTCAACAACCACTCAAGATAGCCAGGTGAAACTTTTATATAGTGCTCTTTGTGGTAGAAAGTCCATTTTAACACAGCCATTTGACAATATGTTCAGTAGTGTATAAATAATTAAATATAACATTTTTTTAAAAAAATTAGGGTTGGTAACAAAATATTATTCAAGAGAAGCTATAAAAGATAGTAAAAAATCCCCCCGTCCTCACTTCAAGACTGAACCACTGTATTTCTGACGAATTTTCAAATTAATAGAAGTAATAGTTTTCCCATAACTGTTCCTTAAATTTCATCATTTTAACATGGGCAGCATAGGTACCTCCGGCTCCCCTTAAGACCAAGTCGTCAGCATAGGCCAGACTGCCTACTACATTTCCACCTGACTGAATCCCTCCCTGCCAATTTATACCTTTCAGCAGATGATCCATGTAAACTACAACCTGCAAAGGTGAAAGATTACAGCCTTGTCTAACCCCTGTAAGTACACAGAACCAGGTATTCATTCTACCATCAATTCTCACTGAAGCCCAATTGTCAACATAAATGCCTTTGATTGATTTTAATAATCTACCTTTAATTCCATAGTTCCCCAATATAGCGAACATATTTTCCCTCGGTACCCTGTCATATGCTTTCTCTAGATCCACAAAACATAAACACAACTGCCTATTCTTCTCGTAGCATTTTTCAATTACCTGCCGCATACTGGAAATCTGATCCTGACAGCCTCTCTGTGATCTGAAACCACACTGGTTTTCATCCAACTTCCTCTCAACTACTGATCGCACCCTCCCTTTCAAAATGCCAGTGAATACTTTGCCTGGTATACTAATCAATGAGATACCTCGATAGTTGTTGCAATTCTTCCTGTTCCCTTGCTTATAGATAGGTGCAATTACTGCTTTTGCCCAATCTGAAGGTACCTTACCGACACTCCATGCTAATCTTACTACCCTATGAAGCAATTTCATCCCTGCCTTCCCACTATACTTCACCATTTCAGGTCTATTTTCATATATTCCTGCTGCTTTTTGACAATAGAGTTTATTTAGCATCCTTTCCACTTCCTCGAGTGTAATTTCACCAACATAATTTTCCTCCTCCTAATGAGCTTGGCTGTTCGCCACACGACCAGGAAGATTTCCTTTTACATTGAGATGATGTTCAAAATATTCCCTCCACCTCTCCAATGATTCCCTGGGATCTATTATGAGTTAACCTGAATTACTCAGAACACTGTTCATTTCCCTTTTCCCTCCCTTCCTAAGATTCTTTGTTACTGTCCAGAAAGGTTACCCTGCTGCTTGAGCTAGCCTTCCTAGGTTATTACCAAAATCTTCCCACGATTTCTTTTTGGATTCAACAACTATTTGTTTCGCTCTGTTTCTTTCATCTACGTACAATTCCCTGTCTGCCTCTGCCCTTGTTTGGAGCCATTTCTGATAAGTCTTCTTTTTACGTTTACAAGCTGCTTTCACTTCGTCATTCCATCAAGATGTCCGCCTTTTCCCATTTTTACACACAGTTGTTCCTAGGCATTCTCTTGCTGTACAGTGACTATATATGTACAGTGTGGCCAACGAGTGCTTCATTCTGATTGGCTCCGCCATGTTTTAGCCAAATGCCCCGTCAGCTCATATAAACGTATGTACCTCGTATTCCGCACAGGGTAAGATCACACTTCATGCAGTTAGAGCGAAGAACAGGCTACTTATTTTAACTTAAATACTACCGACTATATGTTTTTATTAAACACGGGGGATTATTATTATTATTAGTTTCGAAATGTGTGTACATTTACGTATTTCTGAGGTCTGATATTGCAAGAAAATAACGCCGGGCTGTTGTGCTTATAGGTGCAAAAATAGATACGGAAAGGGTTTTAAAATGAAGTTGGGCTATTGCTTGTTTTCAGCTTTGAAAGCAGCACATTATAAGACGCTCCCAGCAACGATCAGAGTTGTCTCATGCAATATAATGGTAAAAATAAAAACAAAATGCGTTCGTAATTTTATGGAGGCCAAGGCAGTAAACGTCAGATTTCTCCGTTAAATACTCGCCGTATTGAAAACCTGTACATAACGAAAGATGTTTAAAATATAATAGAATATAATTTTCGATCTTTTACGTTTTTTGCGATTCTGCTGTGTACGGTAAAATAACAGATTTTCACGATTATATTATTTTTCAAAAATTTCCAAATATCCCCTAAAATCTGAAACTTGTTCATAAGAAAAGTTACAGGAAAGGTCACTCCCTGTCATTTATGCCTCATTCATTTTCATCGCATGAGGTATCATCTTTATTTCTTTCTTAATCTGTTTACCCTCCAAGGTTTTCCATCGTACTCAGACAGGGATTTCAACTCTACCGCACTGCAAACCACCACAGAAACTCGCAATCGTGATTAAATCCCTCCATATAGGATTGGCGTCAAGAAGGACATCCGGCCGTTCGACAGGGGAAAATCCACATGCGTGACGCAGTTCGCTCCCACAGCCCCATAGTTGTGGGAAGAGCGGTTGAAAAAAAAGAGAATTATTAACAGTAATAAAAATGTATTAGCAAAACCGATAGTAGAAAATAGAATGTTTAAAATACAGCGGATAACTACCAGTACTAACGGAACAGGGCACAGAATTAGACGCACATCACGGGAATCGAACCGCGTGTGATCGGTAACAGAGTCCTGAATATACAAGTACTCCGGGACCAGGATATCTGTTTTACTTCACCGCGCAACAAGTAGTATTTTCTCAAACTATAGTTTATAGCGATACCAATATTGAATTGCTCATTGCGGGGCTCAAACCGTACCCGTCATTAACAGAGCTTTATACGCACCTACCTGGGGACTATGACAGTTACTTGGTTTCACCACTAAAGAGTAACAGGTTTTCGTCATTATTTATATTAGTACCAGGAGTAGAATGGTACAATATGTCATGTTATATTATGTTAAAATAAAACCTGGAATAGGGTAATGTTAATTTTTAAATTTAAATACAGGCCAACTTTACAGGCATTACATACATTATTCAAAACAATGACTATACTATTTTA
This sequence comes from Anabrus simplex, assembly GCF_040414725.1. Lineage (NCBI taxonomy): Eukaryota > Metazoa > Arthropoda > Insecta > Orthoptera > Tettigoniidae > Anabrus > Anabrus simplex. The sequence continues at coordinate 393,827,603 of NC_090268.1, forward strand.
TGCTACATGTATTATAACATAAATGTAATAGGCCTAGCTGCCAACACACAATATCGAACAAGTAATTGTGTCATTTATACGACGTGTAAATATAAATTCTGAAGTCTTACACCAGTTAGCCAGACTCTGAATATAACAAATACTGATGGGCCTATATACACACAGTATAAGCAAAACAAATAACATCTTAAAATATTGAACTACTCTATTCTTTATTGAAACAATAATAATATCACTCCCCTTCATCTATCAGCTGATCGAGAACTTGGCTAAAACATGGTGGCTGGACTGGACTTGGCCACACTGTACATATAGAGTCACTGTACCTTGCTGTTTCTACTACAGCATTCCTGTATGCCGCCCATTTTCTTTCTATATCCTGAACCTGCTTACTGTCTACTGTTCGAAACTTCTCACTAATCATATCCATGTACTTCTGTCTAATTTCCTCGTCCTGGAGATTTTCTACCCTTATTCGTTTGCAGACAGATTTCACTTTGAAGGTACCTTGTAGTTCAACAATTTGTATCGCATTCTCTTTCCTCTATAATCATTGTTACGAATGGATGATAATACTGTCGTTATTCCTCTTAGCGCAACAATAAACAGCATCAGCAACAAGATCATAAACACTTTTATTAATTTCTTAGAGTGTGCATATTTTATATAAATTCCCAACTTGGTCGATCAATGTTTCTTTCATATATTCACTGTCTTTTCTATTCCAGGTTTTCCGCAATTTCCATCTGGAGTACGACCGTGAACTCAAACTAAAATCAAACTTTATCAACATGGTTGTGAATCCACTGACATTCAAGTTGGAAGAAAGAGACTGATCAATACGTCACAGAAGATTATGCATTTTATCGTCCTAAGAAGAACAAATGTGTCTGAACCATATTTTAAACCCAAAAATATTTCGTTTTCTCTCTCGAGAAATAGAGTTCTACTCTATTCCAAAAATGTGGATTGTCAAAATAAGAGAAATGTAAGAGGAGTTACACAAATATTGATAGAAAGTAACTCACATACGCGATTTGATGTAGACTATTTATTTGTGTGGTATGAAGAAAATGTAACAAAACATATGTAGTTGGTACAGTGCTGAGCGATATGTATTTATTTACGTGATAATAACGTTGAAATAAACTAGAATTTGCGTAAGGTTGTTGGAGGGTGTCCAAGCAATAGTTCGATTTCACGCCTGGAAGTCTAGACACCTAGAAATGAGGCTACCGTATACGGTGAAGTATACATATACAGTATAGCCCTGAGCTTCTCCCACTCTATTTCGGCGGCGGTTGCAGAGAAGATCTCGGCCTACAAGTGGCCACGGCTGGTCCGCGGACCGACAGCTCTGCAAACCGAGCAGAGGAGAGGTAGCCACGGCTCTACCGTATTTCTGCGCCTCTGTATTCGGGATACTGATAGGGGCTGGACCCACCGTAGGCTCTCCTAAGAATGGTTTTCCGTGGTATTCCATTCTCCTGCACTACGGCGAATGGCGGGAATGTTACTAGTATAGGCCACGGCTGCCAACCCTCTCACCTTATCCGCACATCTTCTCCGATACAGATCTCCTGGCCTGGGGAACGGAGTTATAGCCTAGAGCAGGGATGGCGAACATATGTCACGCGTGCACAACTTCTGTGGCATGCCACACCAACACATTAGTAGGTTTTAATGTTTTTAACGTGTAATAAATACTTCGAAAATCTTAAAAAATGGCATATTTCAGCATTATGCTTCAATAAAGAAGTATGTCACAATTAATTGTTTGGCCATATCTTTTACAAATTGTATTGGGTTAAAGCAAAAATATATCTTATTCCTAAAACTTACCTATTTTAAAAATGTAATTTCTAGTGAATTTTTCAAAATAAAACCATGAAACAGTCAGTCGGATGGATTTATATGTAATGCAATCTAATACCTAAACGAAGTCAAATGGCGGGGTTTCATGATGACTTTAAAGGAAACTAACTGATGCAACACTAGATTGTAAAACGTTATAAACAAGACCTTCATGACACGCTAGGACGGGGGCGGAAAAGAAAATTTAGTAGCAGATGTCCCAACATGCGCCAGAAGAGAGTAAATTTCTGGGAATAACGATCGTGAGGCATTTCACCCTTTAAAAAGTAGTGCATGAATTTATCTCGTACTCCTACCGATACCTTCATGGCCAGTAAGGAGAACATTGTATTTCCTTCTTGTAAGTAATCTCAGCATAACTATCCTGTCACACTGTTCGTTAGTTCAGTGTTTTATTGTTCCCTAGAAGACAGAAGATACCAGATATTATGTTTTCGTACTCTCAAATAGTAAACCATTTTTGCTCAGGTGGGTAATTTCCAGCCCATTCAATTTTGCTCGTTTGGGTTACACTGTTGCATTGTCAACTATAACCAGAAAATATCAGCGAACCACGATACGTTTTTCACGATCAGTGCGCGCAATTTTGTTAATGATTTTCCATCGTACTTGGTTTGGAATTCATACAAGTCGTCTGGACAAGGATGAAGAACGTAAGTAGAATTATTTGTAAATCATGTCAACATAACTGACTTTGCAGTACGTTACAGAATAAACTTGATTAACATACATAAAATACATGATGTTTGTGTACTTTGCTTAGTATTTCCAGTATTATTATTTGTATGTAGCGTGATTCGATCATTTCGCAGGCAACGAGCTGGATGACACTTTTCTGAAAGCCAAGAAAGAATTTTTGCGAAAGGTTGAGAGCTCTCTTATCTACTTTGGAGAACATTAAATCGCCCAAGAGTATGAGTATCTAGATGTCAGGTCTATTTAAGAAAATAGGATCTCCTCTCATGTGATGCAGATACCTTCTGGCCTACATAGATGGTGCTCTCTGCTAGTACGCTCTTGCTTTACGTTCCTTGCTCTATGGTCGATTTGCCCTAAGAAAAGACAAGACGGTATCAGCCACTTGCTATTGGACAAAGTTTGAACCAGACACGGAAATAAGAAGAAGAAATAGAATAACACTTGCTTACGTTTTCGCTATACAATGATATATATAATTTCGTGTGGCTATTTCTAGCCGAGTGCAGCTCTTGTAAGGCAGACCCTCCGATGAGGGTGGGCGGCATCTGCCATGTGTAGGGAACTGCGTGTTATTGTGGTGGAGGACAGTGTTATGTGTGGTGTGTGAGTTGCAGGGATGTTGGGGACAGCACAAACACCCAGCCCCCGGGCCATTGGAATTAACCAATGAAAATTAAAATCCCCGACCCGGCCGAAAATCGAACCCGGGACCCTCTGAACCGAAGTCCAGTACGCTCACCGTTCAGCCAACGAGTCGGACGCTATACAATGATAATGCACGCACACATTAACTTAGGATTTGTTAATTGCTCTGTACTTCATAGCAGAGTAAAGCGGCTGACTGTAGCACGAATTCTAGATGAGGTTGAAATATCCAATCTTTCAGACATTCCAGACTCTGAATTTGATGTTTCTGTAAGACTACCAGAAACAAGGAGGGGAAATATTTTCCAATTATGGTAATGATGATTGTGCAAATTCTGACAGATTAAATCGTTCACAGCATAAAATTTGTGTAGAGTTAGTGATGTAGGTACCTGTAAATATAGCTTCATCATACGAGATTTTCTCAAATTCAGCTCCCCCTCTGGATGGGGGCGGTAGAATAACACCAGCGGAATCCCCTGCCTCGCATAAGGGGCGACTATAAGAACCCCTGGGGATCTCATCTTGGGAGTGTTGCTTGGTGACCACGGGGCCCTTAGCTGAGTCCTGGCATTGCTTCCACTTACTTGTGCCAGGCTTCTTACTTACTTCTATCCTATCCAAACTCTCTTGGTCAACTCTTGTTCTTTTCGACCCCGACAGTATTGGGTTGTGAATCCTCGGGAGTAATTTTCACGCCCTTCGTGTCCCTTGCCTTTTTGGCCGATACCTTCATTTTTCCAAGTGTTGGATCCTTTCAACTTTTTCTCTCCCATCAGTGTTATATTGAGGATCGTTGCCTAGTTTTACTTCCTCTTAAGACAATAATCATCACCACCACCACTCTCGAATTCAGCACCTCAATTGTATTAATATCAGAGTATCAGGAAGCTAACGGCAGTGATTTGGAAGTAATAATGGAGCAGCTAGACCATACTCTGTCTGTTGGGGAATAGGTGATATGAAATACCGTGCTCCCTCTCCATTTAACATCCATGATTCTTATAGAACAGCCTTTATGGCTGGTTCGCAACCTGTGGATTAATTTGATGCATATGCCGATTGTTTAATTTATGAAAGAATAATGTCTGGATTGGTATCCGGTGTTATGGAATTTATCTATACCACCTATCGTTATACAGGAAAGGTACCAATGCAATACAAATACAGAACATTTGTGAACGAATAAGGCCGACTGCCAGTGTTTGAAGTTACGACCAAGCACTAGAAGAAAGACTTCATGGTCTTCTTATAACTCAATAAGCCAAGTATTGGTATAAAACTCGTAATAAAACACTGAACTCATTTACTGGGTGCAAGGTTCTTCTTACAAACACTTGGTTTGCAACTTACCATGAGCAATTCTGAACTCAAATAATGGTTATGTGTTTCGCCAACAAAATATTCTTCATATGAAAGGGAACAATATCCATTACTGACGTGAAAATGTGAAAGTAGATTTCCACTTAGTAAAGAATTCCAACCATTCTCACAATCTCTACTTTTTTTTCTATTTGCTTTACGTCGCACCGACACAGATATGTCTTATGGCGGCGATGGGATAGGAAAGGCCTAGGAATTGGAAGGAAGCGGCCGCGGCCTTAATTAAGGTACAGCCCCGGCATTTGCCTGGTGTGAAAATGGGAAACCAAGGAAAACCATCTTCAGGGCTGCCGATAATGTGGCTCGAACCCACTATCCCCCAATTACTGGATATTGGCCGCACTTAAGCGACTGCAGCTATCGAGCTCGGTACCCTCTCACAATCTAATTTCCTAGCTAGGGCTTTTGAGTCTAAATCCACCCATGTGCTTTCACAGCACATAAATGAATGACGTAATTTTTAGTTCATATTTATGAGACTATGCCTGTCCTGGCGAGATGTGTTTAGAGTGCACTGTCTTATAGTGTGGGCTCGAATAAATGTATTACTTTTATTGACCTGTCTCTCTATCACCCTTGGTTTTGACAATATGAAAGCGACAGAGGTTTCCCTCTCACGGCGAAACGGCTGGATAGCTCCCGGCCAGACTTCATATTTAGGGTATACTCATCGAGGAGCAGGTTTAGACATGCATATGATTCCAAAATTACTAAAAAGTCTGGCGGTTTATAGTAAGACCTGAACTGTATTTTTTTAATTTCAGCTCCTACTGTTTTTTTAAACCCGTAGACCTTTTGTAAAACTTACCTTCATTTTAAACAACGTTTGTTATGTACATAATTTCGCTTAATCTTCAAATTACGGAGAAAATTACTATTTTCTGCGGATTTCATGCTCTGCATTGAGTTATTTAATCCAATGGTAATTATGACTACAAATTCATAAATACAGGTCTAAGTATTTCAGCCACTCTACAGCACTTTCTTGAAGATGAAAGAGGTCGCTGCGGCTTCCAGAGTAGGCATGAAGAGGGCAGCACAGGATATACACGGTCGATGGTGTGTTCCTCTTCACCGCATGCACACATTGGAGAATCCATCCAACCCCACTTATGGCGTACGAAATTGCCGTTCTCAGTCTGTTGAGGCGACACCATAGTTTTCTTGGGATGTGGAATCCCTTCAATTTTTGGGTTGGATTTAGGTCATGAGCATGTGAGCATGGGGATGACCGTTGCTCATGACCACAGGATATTGCCTATTGATTGCCCTGCACGTGTCCCCCGGGTGGTGCTAAGCGAGCAACAGCGACATAGGGTGATACAATTGAACGACATTATGTCTGCATTGAGTGACGGGTTACCATGGTAACATTTCTGGGTACTTGTCAGCAGCGAAGTAATGTAATGCCGTTGTCATCGTCATTCCTCTAAACTCGTGGTTGATTATTGGTAGAAGTCAAAAGAGACGCCAAGCTGCCATTATGTGGCGTATTTCTTTCTTTATAGTGGAAACTCCCCATCTCCATGGTGAATGGCATCATCCAATTGGGCCTGCAGTTATAGTAGAAATTCCCGAACTCGATTGTGAATAACAGTAGGAAACTTTGCTGTCATTTTCATCAAAACTTCCCAGTGCGCACCGTACATCGGAAGCAACGTATTGAGTCTGTAGTGTAAGTGGGGGGGATTCTGCCGCCACCTCAACCTCCGGTCCCTGAACGAGGCCTCCACCTCATGAAATGTGCTGAATGAGAGTGTGTACTTAACCTCGTGTGACCTCAATAGGCCGGTTGGCTAAGAGTGCGCCCTTAACCTCACATGACCTAACGCTGGTTACATGTCCAGGCTTAACCTCACAGACCCCGGGTTCGATTCCAGTCTTCAGAGCGTTCAATGCCAAACAGTTGAACCCATAATTCTACGATGAAAAATAATTCCAGATATTTATTTCAGCTACAAATAACTTTTTTGAGAGAAGCCATGTTTTTATTTCAAGAGCCTCCCTCTCTCGAGGGAACAGCGCTCGCCGTGACAAGAGAGCCGCCATCTCGTGAAATACCGGGATACTCCGGTTGACCTCGAGTACTGGATAATTTATCATTTTCAAAAAGTCTTTCACAACGAGAGAATTTTGCGACATGGTAAATCCTGGAATAAAGTACCTAATTATTAATAAACATTACATGAAGATAGAAACCCCAGGGTGAATTTAAATGCAATTAAGTCTGGAGGAATGTTGGCTTCATACTCGCGGATTTGCGACACGTGTCGAGGTCTATTTCTGAAGAAAGACCGCGAAATTACATGTCAGAAATAAATTCATTACGCCCGTTGCAAGTATGGGAAAATAAAAAATTAACACAAAAATAAATTATAAGTCTGAATTTATGGAATAAATTTCAGGAAAATTGGTCCAGTGGAGGTGGAATTAGCAGATTGCACCATTGAGCTTCATGGTGAGGGTGGCGTCCTCTCAGAAGGTATAAAAGAAATCCCCTCCACCTACATTTTTCATTACTATCTGAAGGTCTGGACGGTGAAACCCACGTCGCTCGTCTGCAAGAAAGTGAGAGGTTTAGTTCTCTTGTTATATATTCGTGTCAATGGTTCAAGTAGAGTATTAAATGGAAGGTGATAGAAATTTTCCTGAGCTTCTGCAGATGAAAACTGTGAAGGCTTAGATATCTGTTTAGAATACGTAACTGAGCTTCTCTCTGTACTACAATTGTGTGTGTTTGATATTGTCAAAGGGATTCTGGAGGCTAGCCAGTGAGGTCTATTCTTGTTATCTTTGAAACACCTGACCAGCATTAGGGTGGACGAAAATAGGGTCCTGGGAAAACAGTGGCAGTCGCTACTTGAGAAGGATGCTCGTCGCATGTTAAAAAGCGAATAAAGTGGGTCAATTTGCGGTGTTAATCGATAACGAGTGTAACATCTGTGTATTTGAAGTTATATATATAAGAAGATGATGTCTATTGTAGCCATGAACGGCTAAACACGAGGGCAGCTGGCTAAATGTGGCCGGAATCTCTAGGACGACTATTATTACAGGTCTGTGTTTATATTTTGTATTAATATTGTAGTTTAGAATTTGTTTGTCCCAATAACATTTACAGTGCGTGTGTCGAATTAATACTTAATTATGATCAGGCGAATGTGTTACATTTCTGGTCGTCGTGTGAAACTTTTCAGGGCAATAAAATTCACGCCGAGAAACTCTGAAATGCGAAGTTTAAAATATGTGTTAAAATTAATTGAGATTTTGTTCAAACTGTTAAAAGTTAGAAAGGTGACAACGATAATGTAGTCGTATCGTATGAGTTCAGAAATTTTTTGTCGAAATAATAATAATAGTCTAATAATAATAATAATAATAATAATAATAATAATGATAATAATAATAATAATAATATTTACAGCAGGATAAAATGTTTCATTGTTAAAAGTGTTTTTAACAGATCTGTTGAGTAAGATTCGCGCGCGACTCAAAATCCAGTAAAGTCTGATAAAGTTATATTTATTCGTGGGAAGGTAATTTTTGTGACATCGTGTAGTCGGTGATATTGGAAATCACGGTGTGTTATTGTATTCTTGAGGTTCGAAAATTGTAGTAAAAATGAATGAAAAGGATTCTTATAAGATTGTTCGTCACAGGAGTATTGAGGTTTGAAAACTTTTGAAACAGGAAGAAATGGATTGTGCCGGAATGATATGTTGAGAGAATAGTTGTGTAGATGTTGAAGGCATAGGAAGACTGTATTTCATGTATGATGCCGCCGTGATACGTGATGAAGATGAATTTTTGAGACAGGCTATATTTGTAGATGGCGAAGAACTTTTGAGACAGCCTGTATATTAAATGAGATATTTCTGAGGCAGGCTGTAGTGAGATTCCGCTAGCAATCCGGAACAGCTGACCGGGTGAAGGTTGGTTCGAAATGAGTCCTTTGTGACGCACAGTATGATTTCATGTTAAGAACTCCCAGTGGAAAACAATTTCTGTAGAATTTTGTACCTCTTTGCATTTAAGTCCAAATGACGATTTGTGTAAAGTCTTCTTCTTGTGTGAAATAATTAAAATAATTGAAAAATGCTCCGAGAGGAAAGGGCTTTAATGCGTACCGGTATTTTCGCTGATCTGGAGAAGGAAAGAAGGTGATAAGCGTACCTGGGAATAATATGTTGGCCTTGCCGAGTAATTATGAATTCAGCAACTCAACGGAAAGTCATTACAGGAGATCAAAATCATTTATGTTGATAATCAAGCGATAGTGAGAACTGATAGCAAAATGCATTGTTCAAATGATTTCCCGGGTTAGACAAGGCTGTCATTTTTCAGCCTTATTGTTCATAGTTTGCAAGGATAATTTAATGAAAGCTATCAAATAGAAGGTACGAACTGAGTTGGGTAGAAATATTGTAGGTAATTTGGCTATACCGACTGTAACGGAGGTCCACTTTCCCCGACCAGTTAAACTGCGTGTCTTCTATAAGACCATCTATGTAAACAAACTTGAACTGGTGTACTACAAGGTACCTTGGTATTCAACTGTTAGATGTCTCTATTATCGTTTCAATTGCTCCGTCTAGCGGGACGAACTCTGATTATTGTATAAATGAATGCTTATTTTTGCAGTTGGCAAACCTTATGTTTTCGGCATTGATTTATTTATGTATCAAATTCGTCAACACTTCAGCTGGTTCCTTCTTCAATAGTAATCCACCTATCAAAAACATGTGAATATTTTTTCTAGCCAATTTAAATTGGGGGTGTGTACAGGAATCCAGCCTATCAGTAAAGAGTTATGAAACATTTCCTTCAAAAATACTATAAAAGCTGGGTTCTTTAGGGTCGTATTTTCTTAATTGCTCCAGTGTGAGGAGGGTGTGAATAAAGAGGCAGGGGTGCGGCCTGCGTTAGGAAGGCCAATCAACTCAAGGTAATGGCAAAATTTTCATAGCTATGTGATAGCTCCTGCGAATAATTTAATTAATTTTATTTAATGTAAATTTCTAAATTTGGTGGTATAAATGTAGACTTTTCCGCAAGTATGACGACTCTCTCCTATTCCCTACTGGGAAATATATAATGTTGGGTACAAAGAGTGATTACCCTCTGTCGGTTCCCATTCAATTAGGCATGGGGTGACTTAAGTTAGCAAAACTTCTAAATTTCTTTAATCATATTCGGTTTTAATATTTCTTATTTAGTCACTCCGGTGTAGTATAGGTATAGCCTCTGTATCATTGGGCCATAAGTCAAATTAGGGTTTTAACTCTTTCTACAAGGAGGGCAAGTGGTTTGCCTCCTAGCCTGTTGTATACCGTCAGTCATGTTCAACATCTTCTTCTTACATTAAGGCCATTTAGTATGGGCAATCATGCCGCTGTTTATTCGGTAATTGTTTCTGGTGTTAGTTCCCTTAAGGAACAGTGAGTTATAAACTGTTGAGCAATAGATAAGCCCACATAGGTGCTACTTAGTGCAACACTTTAATTGAGGACAACCGATAGGTTGTCAGATGAAACTTTTGTGCGCCATATGAAATTGATGCCTCTGCGAAGCTAGACGAAATTTGAAGCACAGACTTCGCTGTAGTGAAATGATAGGAGCAAATCGTTTTCTGGCAAATTTTATGCCTGCCAAGAGCAATTCAGCTCTTTTCTGTGTAAATTAACATTTGTAATTCTCTCAAGTTTTTGTACCTGATATTCGAAGTTCTAAGTCCACTATGTTGTTAGACCTGACGAGCTCGTTATATGATTTTATTCATTCAGATTTTCTCTCTCTTCTTTCTTTCTTTCTTTCTTTCTTAATCTGCTTACCCTCCAGGGTTGGTTTTTCTTTCGGACTCAGCGAGGGATCCCATCTCTACCGCCTCAAGGGCAGTGTCCTGAAGATTCAGACTCTGGGTCTGGGGATACAACTGGGGAGGATGACCACTTGCTATGCTGAACAGGGGCCTTGCGGGCGACTGGAAGATGGGAAGGGATAGACAAGGAAGAGGGAAGGATGCGGCCTTGGCCTTAAGTTAGGTACCATCCCGGCATTTGCCTGGAGGAGAAGTGGGAAACCACGGACAACCACTTTCAGGATGGCTGAGGTGGGAATCGAACCCACCTCTACTAATTTGACCTCCCGAGGCTGAGTGGACCACGTTCCAGCCCTCGGACCACTTTTCAAATTTCGTGGCAGAGACGGGAATCGAACCCGGGCCTCCGGGGTTGGCAGCTAATCACACTAACCACTACACCACAGGGGCGGACTTTTCCATTTCTCCAATTATAAACTTTAGAAAGAAAAAATTTCAAAATATGCTGCGTTAAGTTTTGCTGTAGTTAATTTCTTGCTCTCCCATTCACCCTTGGCGCTTCTTATGTCTTTGTAATCCAGGAAATCCCCGGATCACAGATAACGTGACATAATAGCAAGCTGCGTATAAAATTTCAGCATGATACGGAAATTAGCATTTTCAACATTAAAAAGATGTCTGTTTAGGAAGAAACTTAAGAGAACTGTGTTTCAGTGCAGAGAAGAAAGGAGTTCAGCAGATGAAACAATTCAATCACCTGAATAGGATGTTTTTCTTACTAAATGGTAGCACCGTAAACGAAATCGAACGAACGTGTAGTAAAACTCGTAGTTGCGACACGTGTGAACAAAATTACTTTGTGTCACAACTTCACGGGAGAGCCGATCAAAGTCTACGTCTTATGAATATGATCAAGACACTGCCATTTAATGCTTCTTGTGGTATATAATGATCCTAGCTCCACGATTTACCGAAAAACCCATTCCGAAACATCTATAGACATTAAAAGTAGCGAGCGGTGCTGAGTGGCTCAGACGGTTGATGCGCTCGCCTTCTGACACCAACTTGGCAGGTTCGATCCTGTCTCAGTCCGGTGGTCTCTGAAGGTGCTCAAATACACCAGCATGGTGTCGGTAGATTTACTGGGACGTAAAATAAGTCTTGCAGGACAAAATTCCGGCACATCAGCGTCTCCGAAAACTGTAAAAGTAGTTACTGGGACGTAATGCAAATAAAATTATTATTATTATTATTATTATTATTATTATTATTATTATTATTATTATTATTATTATTATTATTATTATTATTATTATTATTATTATTATTATGAAAACCAGCGTCCTATATAAACTAACGATTCAAGTCCACGGCACCAACGAAACAACGATCGTATCAGTTATTAAGCGCATATTTAAAAAATGATTGACTAGTATTATGTCTCCATTTTTAACGTCCATTATTTAAGTATTTTACTTGGTTATGTGCATGTGAGGACAGTCAGACATTTTCATGTAACGTTTCTGAAAGAGTTAATATAAGGGACGATCAAAGATTTTCCGTTCGACGGCCGTACAGTCCTGATCTTGATGCCAATCGGGCAAAGTCGCTGTGAGTAATGAGGCACTCATCCCACCCCCGCACCAGGTTGAAGGTCCCCGTGTGGTAAAACACCGCGTCTTGCTGCGTGAAGAAGTACATAACCGCCGGGTGCACATCCTCCTCCGACAGGAAGCGTCGACACTTCAAGGCCTTTTTGAGGGGGATCGATGCGTGATAATCACATGGAGAGATATCAGAACTATAGGGTGGGTGCTCGAGTGTCCCCCACTTGTGTTGGCCTAACTTCTGCTTGAAGACCTTTGCGGTATAGGGACGGGCGTCTTGTGTCGAAACGCGACCCTCATGAAACTTGGTGCACTATTTCACAACGGTGGTTTTCGACAGGCATGTTGCTCCATCCACAGTCTTCATTCACCGATGGATGTCCACCGGTGTTTGTCCTTTGGCAGCCAAGAACAGAATAACAACACGTTGGTCCTGTTTGGACGCATTAGGTAGTAACGTCGCCATAGCCCACGTGGCTGCATTTAACGCACGCACTTCGACAGGACACGACTGCTACACTAATCCCTTTGCCTACATGTCCGTGATTATATACCCGCATCGGAGTCGCGCTACGTTGCATGCACGCCCTCTAATGGTAACTTCTTATAATGCCTTATACAAAGCACAGGTTGAAAGTAATTAAACTTATTTTGTATTCATAATTTCATGGTTTCTCCATTGAAACAATATTGGTTACTTCATTTTAAACTTTTTGAAATATACGTAGATCTATAGTTTATAGGACTTTTTTTGTTGCATTGAACACGGAGGAACGTAAACGATTTTGTGTTGTTAACGTTTGTATATAACACTGGAAAAACTATTGCATGGTAAGCATATAAACATTTACATGAAAGCATGAAAGTAAACTGATGAATATTTAATTTCTATTAAATTTTACTAGTATGGGTTGCGTGTGCAATATCAGTGTTATCCATGAAGAATATGCCATATAGTTTCCAGTGTTTAACGGATTTTCGAAACGTTCTTAAGGTGCACCGTATACTTTCTATTATCTAATTCATTATAACGAGAATCTCTGTTCCAGGTTTTCAGAAACGAGGGACAATGGCCAGTGGTAGCATTCTTCGATTCCATTTTAAAGTATCGACATGAACTGCGACGCGATTTCTTCAAAGGAGTTGTAGGAGTAATCGCGTAAGTTGTACATCATTTGAACTTATCGTCAGCTACACGGAATGTCAATTGGAAGAAGTCCAAAATAAATAAATGGAAGTATTAAATTTATAGTTTTAGAGAATTAACCTGCATGTTAAAACGTACCTTCTGAGATCTGTTAAATCCGAATTAGGTACTGTCTTTTGAAGGTAAATTTTATTGTTTCAAGAAGCATGTAGGTGCAGAACATCCAAGTGGTATTTTTCCTGTAATCTCACAAAAGCAGTCATTATTCGATTCCCGTCCAGTTTATGTGCAATTTTGAACTTTAAATTCCATTTCGGTGGTTTGTGTTTCACGGAAATGTTGAGGTGCATGGTCCATTGAGGTTTCATAAAACTGATCAATATCATTATCACCAACACCGCCACATTTAATGGACGAAGTGAAAATTCATTCATCAATTATTTAATATGATTTCCTTTTTATTACAGCCAAGGAAAACAATGGCACGATTTTAGAACCACCGTTAACCCGGTTATGATGCAACCACGAGCCACCAAGTTTTATGTTGGACCAATAGACAAGGTGGCTAAAGAATTCATTCAGAGGTAAGACTGAAAACGTTCTTATATTTATTAAATAATAAATCATCCTGCCTGCAATGAGGAACAAAATGCAATCAAAAGTAAGTTTGCCTACAATGCGAATTGACATATACAAAGGCGAATTGACATACAGTACCGGTCAAAAGTTTAGGACCACATTAAAAAATCACGAAGTTCCATCTAGAACCTACAATTGTGCTACTAGACCTCTGTATTTTTCCCCTGAGCTCTTGCATTTAATATGATATACGTCACCTGATTTCAGTGATTTACGCCAAATTTTGTATAAGTTATATATTTTTAACTGTTGGAAGGTCACATCAGAAAGTCAACATTTTGGAAGTATTATGTACTGTGTCATGTAATTGGTTTCAAGTATCACCACCAAGCTTCTTTTATAGACTTAGCAATAGTTATGGGTCGTTTTAGTATAAATATAAAAATTCCGAAAAAAATGCGGCACCCATTTTGGTGCGTTTATATTTTTTTCAAACCAGCGCTAAAATGGTCAATTTTTCCTTGTATTTGTCACAGGTCTCAGTGAGAGCTATCGGCATCAGAATGTGTTCTTGGATGCCATCTGCAGAGTGCAAATGAAACTATCAGTGCAGATAAGTTTGACGACGATAGCTCGTCCTGAGACCTTGGGCCATACGATACATGACAAAGGCAAAGAAAAATCAACGATTTTGGCCCTGGTTAAAAATAAATAAAACACGCCAAAAACCAGTGCCGCACATTTTCGGAATTTTTATATTTCAACTAAAATGGCCCCCACCTATTGGTAAGTCTGCAAAAAAATCTTGGTGGTGATACTTGCAACTAATTAGCCTACATTACACAGTACATTATATTACCAAAATTATTTTTTGGTGTGACATTCCAAGAGTTAAAAATTAATAACTTCTACAGTATTTGGACTAACTCCATGAAATCAGGCGACATATATTCTATTGGACGTGAGACCTCAGAAATAAAATTACAGAGATCTAGTGGCACAATTTTAGGTTCTGGATGACATTTCGTGATTTCTTTATGTGGTCCTAAACTTTTGACCGGTACTGTATACTATATACAAGAATTTGTGGTGGTTGCAGGGTAGGCTTTGGGCTACAAGTTGCCACGGCTGATCCATGGTGGGAACTTTCTGCATTCCGACCCCCCAACCAAGCAAAGAATGGATGGCCACGGATGTACACCTTATCCACACATCCCCATGACAACCACAAATCACCTGGCGTGACGGCGTCACCGCCGAGGAGACCCGCCTCCCCCCATCAGGGGACGAATGAAAACAATTTAGTACAAATAGTCGTTCCAGGGTCGGGGAGCGCAGGGACGGGATGGCCACAATTCCGTGCGTCTACAATTCTGCATTCTAACTCTTCAACCGAACAGAGGAGCGGGGGATAGGCTTTGCCGTGGCTCTATATATCTGCATTGGGGGACGGAGAGGGTCTGGTCCCCTCTGTTAGCTGACCTGAGATTGGTACGCAGTGGTTTTCCATTCTCCTGCACTAAGAGGAATGCCGGAACCGCTGCCAGTATAGGACTCGGCTGCCACTCAAACACCTTCAGCACACGTTATATGAAATATCCCTGGCCAGAGAGAGAGAGGGCGTTGCGCTCTCAGTTTGTCCGCCATCCACTTCAGGAGAAAAATGTAAATCTACATACGGTTACGTTAGGGTTGAATGCAGAGTAGCCTTTGACCTACAAGTGGCCACGGGCCAGCTCTGCACTCCAACCGACCAACCGAGAACAGGACTAGTTGCCCCGGCTCTATTGGGTGCTCTTCAACTTTGAATTCGGGAGACGGCGAGGGGCTGGTACCCACCGTCGCTGTCATGGATTTCCATTCACGTGTACTAAAGCTAATACCGGAACAATTCCTAGTGTAGACCACCGCCGCCAAACCCTAACCTTCACCACACATCTTCTTCACGCAAATATCCTTGTGCTTTAAACAAGGCATCAAATCAATCAATCAATCAATCAATCAATCAATCAATCAATCAATCAATCAATCAATCAATCAATCAATCAATCAATCAATCAATCAATCAATCAATCAATCAATCAATCAATCAATCAACCAATCAATCAATCAATCAATCAATCAATCAATCAATCAATCAATCAATCAATCAATCAATCACTACTGATTTTAATTTATGGCAGTCGCGCAGGTGGCAGATTCTCTATATGCTGTTCCCTAGCCGTTTCTTAAATGATTGCAAAGAAATGGAAATTTACTTAACATCTCCCTTGGTAAGTTATTCCAACCCCTAACTCCCCTTCGCACAAACAAATATTTGCCCCAATTTGTCGTCTTGAATTCCAACTTAATCTTTATATTGTGATCTTTCCTAGTTTAAAAAACACCACTCAAATTTATTCGTCTACTGATGTCCTCCCACGCCATCCCCCCACTGACAGCTTGGAACGTACCACTTAGTCGAGTAGCTCGTCTCCTTTCTCCCAAGTCTTCCCAGCCAAAAATTGTAACATTTTTTTAACGCTACTCCTTTGTCGGAAATCGCCCAGAACAAATCCAGCTGCTTTTCTTTGGAATTTTTCCTGTTCTAGAATCAAGTAATCCTGGTGAGGGTCCCATACACTGGAACCATACTCTAGTTGGGGTCTTACCAGAGAGTTACACGCCCTCTCCTTTACATCCTTACTACAACCTCTAAATGCCCTCATAACCATGCGCAGAGATGTGTACCCTTTATTTTTACAATCATATTTATGAGATTACCCCAACGAAGATCTTTCCTTATATAAGACCTTTCTCACAAGCCTGCCGTAGCTCTTCAGAGTGCAGAATGATAACAAAGTAGTAGTAGTAGTTGTTGTAGTAGTAATAGTATCTGCCCGAAGATTGTTTGGTTGCATTCCTCAATGTCGCTTCGCTAACCTTTCAATATCGTATTATCTATTCCTACTCACATCTACTCTAAAACGTATATCATATTCTTGAACTGCCTCCCCCAACTAACCATACCGTCTCTAGTTACCCCCAGAACCATCTGGACAAGTGTTAAGTGTCTCACCCGAAGCCCTATTTTTCCATCATTGTCCGTTGATCCGATTTTTTTTACCAACACAGGATGTTCTAAAACATTAATTCACACTCCTGGGGCGTATAGAGTGTACTGAATAGACGGAGTTTCGAATAGGAAACCATGTCAGGAAATGTAATAGTTCCTGAGCAACAGGAAATACTTTTAAATAGTTTTTCTTAATTATTCTGCTAAGTGAAGGAGCGATATTCATTATTTTGGGGGCTCTATAATTCTAACTAACCAACATTCACTAATTTAGGAAGAATATCCAGTGTCAAGGGGGATATAAAGAAACTTTTTAAGCGGTATTTCCGAATACCCCGTAAATGTAAATGTGCTTTTATTTTACATTTTTACAATTAGCTTTACGTAGCACCGACACAGGTAGGTCTTATGACAATCATGGCATCAAAAACGTCTAGGGTTGGGAAGGAGGCGATTATGGCCTCAACTGAGGTACACGTGCGGAATTTGCTTAGTGTGAAAATGGGAAGCCACGGAAATTCATCCTCAGGTCTGAAGACATTAGGGTTCCCGAATGCAAACTAATAGATTACGTAACCCAAGTCGTACAGCTACATGAGGTCGGTTGTAAATGTTCTCCTCTACACAGGAGCACACGACACACAAAACCCCTCATACACTAATTTCTAATGAGCAAATATTCGATTTACGTTCGCTCATTTTATCTTACGACAAGGTTTTCTGTTTGCAATGATTTACATGATTATTTCTCTAAGGATGTGCCGCAGAAACAGTATACATATAAACACAAAAAACACAGAAAAGAGTGTATTTAATTCGGTAATGTTATTTATTAACGTTACAGAACTTGAGAGGTGTATTAGAAACTGTAAAAAAGTATAAATATTCTGTTAGAAATGACGGAGGGAAATTAGTTGTTTACGAGTACTTTTGAACGGTTGTTCGCTAAAGGGAAACACTCCTGTAATCTTAATCTAGGGAAAAATATATTCTGATTCTTATTTCAATTTTTGGCTTGTACCAAGAAACACTGTAAAAACTGGTACGTTTTTGAAAACGTAATAATATATAAAGGTTAAGAGAGATGGACGTACCTTTTGAACGTCCCAGTTATTGGAATACTCTTCCCTAAGGTTAATTCCTAAGAGTTGGAAGTAATTCTAAAGCAGGCCGGATGTGCCGCACTACGTTTGCATACCATCATTTGTGTTTAAAATTTATTTTCGACTTCTATTCCTTCCCTACCGACCTCGCAGTTGGGGTACCGAGCCTGAGTCTTACCCAGATGCCCCGGGTCCCATTCCCCCCTAAGTTAGTTATGCGGGCCCTGTCCAAAAAACAAGAATAGCGACCAAGAGGTTATATAGCGCTGACCAATTGTCTGCTGGTAATCAGCAGGCCTTAGGGCTGAGCAGCGGTCGCCTGGTTGGGCTGACCATGTATCTCCTTTTAACCTGCAGGTTTTCGGGCTGAACAGTGATCTCCTAGTAGGACAGTGCCTATCAGGTCTGTAGCACATGTGGTAAAAGGAGTCCTTCTCTAAGACTATATCTATGCCATTCAGATGGATTACAGTGAGTGACAAGTGAATAATAATCAATAAAATACATCATTGAAGATTATTCTTGGAAGTTATGAGCGGTTTCTGGATGACAATGAAATCAATTAGAAACTATATAAAATACCAGCTGTAGTACCCGGCGTTGCCCGGATAGTTTTTTAATGTTTACCTTCAAGATTTGAATTACTTGTTAATTAGGTCTGAAGTGATTTTTGTAGAATTCCTTATTGAGATGCTGATTGATGTTATATGACCTATTATGTCGTTTCAAAGTTATTTTTATGTGTTCGATTACATTATTTCATTTTCGAGTAAAACTTTGTCCATGCGGAAGCCCGAATTGTTTGAGAAGTATTTGATCCTTTCATAAAATAATGAGTGATAATTCTATGTACTTAACTTTTGCGCTCTAGATGTAGTGTACATGGTTCTTTCATTACGACTGTCACCAGTTAGCCTTGCGAACCCAAAATCTGTGGATTCAATACTAATCTCTGTCATTTTAGACTATGAACTTTTCACTCCATATCAGCCCCGTTCCGTTCGTGGCTAAACGTGGATTTGAACGGTATTCAGAGTGTCACAATTCATCTCAGCGACACAAAAACAATGGATTAGTAATGAAAACCGGTTATTGTCCATTATTTTATTCACTTTTGCAATGCCTCATTCTTAGTAGGTACACAAATATAAAGCAAACATATTTATATGTACAAAGTAAATGGAAAATATCCTCATATGAAGAATTCAACTCCTTCCTCACTTCTTTTCAACCCCCCCCCCTCCTCCACCCCACTTCACCGCTTAAGGGCAGAAGTACATGAATGGAATGGAAATTTTTAAATAAGTATTTTGCTCTTACTTTGAAAAGCGCGCCTTCCTGAAGAAGAATATGTATGATTTATATGCATTTTTATTTTATTTCACAAAGAAATTAAGAATAGTGTGAAGCCTTGTTTTTGCCACGCCACAATTTTCAACCTCCACTGTTGACATACTTAGTCAACCATAATTTCTTAACTAATTGCACGAAGATCTTGTGAGATGGCTCATTTCAGAAATTGGTACTTCCCGCGTGTCGTGAACAAAAGACTGCACACGGACGCAGTGAAATGAACGTGTTTGTTTTTGTTATTACATGAGGTAAACATACTCCTAAAGTTGTGAATTGTAACTCTTAGAACGTCTTTCGTAGAATGTGTGGTATTTAAAACATGTAAATTGCCACGAATTAAGAATTTCAACAAGAAACAACACCATAAAGGCAACAGATACAGGAAAAGTACACTGAATATTAGTTCGAGTCCAGTGCAAGGCAATAATGCATATTCTAACCCCACAAATACAATAGACTCGTGTGCTTCAAGTGCGTCAAAGAGAAAGACTTGTTATCTTTCAGAGGAAAACAAGAACAAAATGATTGTTCTGGTGGCAGTGTAACATTACATTTAGATATTGCTAGCAGAAGTACCCGTTCTTCGTACGGGTTATCAGAAAGTGGCTTTAGTTACTCATACTATCGGTGTGACTGACTTCATTAGATACTTATATCACTGGTGTATTTACTTAAGTAAGTTACGTAGAAATTATTTGTCATGTTTGGAATTACAGTGTATCATCTTTTTTTCATGGGGCCTCTAAATATTAGTTCCTTTTTAGAGTCGACCTCTTAGATCTTTTGCTACCATATGTTTCCTTCATTCTTACCTAGATATACTGTATATATTATGCTCCCTTCACAAAGCCGCAGGTTTACTGTAAGTATAATTCCGCTAGATAGTACCACAAATAAATAAATATTATTGAATATATTTGTTTGATCCGACATTTCGTAACTATTACTAATGATCAAGAAAATACGCGATGCATAAAAGAAACTACTATAATTATCGAGAATTATAAATCTCAGGGCTGTCACTCATGTCGCACATCATATAATGAATCTGAGTATAAATGTTGAGAAATTTTTTCAAGTCATTTTTAAAGTCTGTAACATCTTCATTGTCCTTCCTTGACAATATTATGTACAGGATATAGGTTGTTTTCATGGTTACAATGATCGTAAAAGTGGACCAAAGTATCGGCACTAATAACATCAGTGATCCTACTGCTGCATGATTTGATACAAAATAGTTTAAACTATAGGCAACAGACTCCGCAAAATGCTGAAACCTAAGCCAGTACGTAAAAACGGATTAATGTTGGCAACCGCTGGTCGCTGCACTACGGAGATTTAAGGGGCTATTATTTTTATACTTTACTCGCTTTCCATCCCCGCCCAAAGGAGTGCTATGAGCGTCTTACACAACAGTTTATTTTTCCAGATAGTAAGTTATATGTGTATCAATTTTGGTTGGCAGTTATGCCCAAATGTACATGCAAAATCTAGGTGCTGTAGAATCATGGAGCTGACGTTGCCATGGTTACGGCCGTTCGTTTCTTTATCCGATTCCTAGAGCAGGGGTAGTGTGGTTCCAATATCTCCATAACGGCAGTTTTTAGGGCCTTAAAACATGGTTATCGTGCCCGAAGGGTTTACGGTGTTTTGTTCTTTGCGTCAAGGGGCTAAAAATGAGCTTAGTCTCGTCCTTGTACAACAAATTCGATTTCGCCTATATTAGCCTATTATTTTAATATTTTTATATCTCCCTCCATCGCCCCCCTCGAATTGTTTTGAAAATAAAATACAGCCCATGTTACTCACTGGCAATGTAGCTTTCTATAAGTGAAGTAATTTTTAAAATCGGTTCCGTAGTTTTTGAACCTACAAATACAAATGTTTCCTCTTTATAATATTAGTATAGAAAATTGTGGTTTACAAGTTAAGTAATTGAACGTAAGATATTCTGTCTGCTTGTTACTAACTATATTTCATTTTATTTTCCGGTCCAAAGAATGAAGGATCTACGAGACAAGAATGGACAGCTGCCTGATGACTTCATGGGTCACATGTTTCGATGGGCATTAGAATGTAAGTATACCTCTCATATAATGTGTTTCACTACGACCAGCTAGTGCAATTTGAAGTCCTTGCTAACACTCATAACAAACGCATTCCAAGTGCAAGGGTAAATAATGTATATGTGGATTTTTATGAGATCTTTCCCCTGGCCAGAGAGAGGGCGTAACCCTCTAGGTGGCCCGCCCCACCCCTTCAGAGTGGGGACTGAAAGCATTTATAGTAGTAGTATACCTTTCCGTGTGCAGTTAACAAGCAGTCTGTTAATGACAGGAGTAACAAGATCCCACTGAGCTAGTGGCTGCGCGGTTTGAGTCACGTAAATATCTGCTAGCGTTCGGAAGATAGTGGGTTTGAACCCCACTGTCGGCAGCCATGAAGATGCTTCTCCGTGCTTTCGCATTTCAATACCAGGCAAATGCTGGTTCTGTACGTTAATTAAGGCCACGATCGCTTCCTTCCCACTCTCCACTCTTGCCTATCCCATCGCCGCCATAAGACCTATCTGTTGTAGAGCGATGAAGAACAAATTGTAAACAGAAATTGTAACAGGGTCTACGCTGGAATAGGCGATAAACAACGTCAGAGTAGTTGTTTCAAGTGATTTACACCGACAGGCGTTGCACGTTCTCCTCCAAGTGCGATAAATTTTAATTAAAATGGTGGAGTGTTGTAAGCACCGTCACCTTCATGCTTTTTTTTCGTAGAGGAGAGAATCACCCTGCATGTGCATATTAATACACTGTTCAGCACTTGAATTATAAGTACCTGGTTTGTAGCGTGTAGCACCCCCATTCACCCTGATGACGACATCAATGCGGCGTGACAGACACTCCGCAAAGTACCGGAGGAGAGATGAGTCATACTGCTCCACGACGTTCGCACAGCCTCCCATAATTCACAGATAGTTCGGAGGAGGGTCAACGGCACGCATATCTCTCTTCATAGCATCCTGAATGTGATGAATAGGACAGCGGTCGGGTTACCTTAGAGACTAGAGAAGCATTTTCATATACAAGGAGTGTTCATCGAACCAATCAACATCAGTTCGAGAGGAACAGGGCGGTGCATTGTCTTACAGTGCGTTGCAGGTGAACAAATGGTTGGATATAATTAGACACCACGTTCCTTTATCGGTGGTTGGTGAAGGAGGTTACCAGATGTTTCAGAGATCCCATTTCATCCCACGATGATACAACGACCTCTGACTTGAAAAGGACCCTTCTGACAAAAGAACATATTACCTGGGGTCTTTGTTGATGCACTCATATGCTGCCGTGGGTATGAACAAAATGGTACCACGATTCGTTTTTCCAGGCGATGTTTGTCTAAGTCTTCAGAGTTCAGTGGTGGTGTTCCTGTGCCAATGTCATTCTTTGTGCCTTGTAATGTGTCATGAACAAAGGTACCTAAGTGGGACAGTGACTTTTGTACTTTACTGCGAGGACGTGGTCCTGGAGGTGCTCAAACGCCCACGTTATCCAGCTTTGGATCTGCGAGTAACCTGTTGCACTGTTACCGTCTACCCGCTCTTACCTCCCAAGCCAGTTGATGGTTACTCCTGTCAACAACCCATTCTGTTCTACGACACTTCACCATGGTGATAGTAAAAAATCTACGTGCTCATAGCACACTCTCGTCATGGTGGACCATGCAATGTTCATTGCATGCACTACTTCGGAGATGGAATAGCCCAAACGTATGGGCACCGACAATCTGGCTGCAAACAAATGGGAGATCCGTGGATTACTAGTCATTTGCTCACCACCGGTTAATCACGTGGCCAGTACAAGATCTGACGATATTGCAGTTATGCACCAAACTGAAGTATTACATTCGCTGGGCGACCACAGCACAATTTAACAAAACGACAGCCATATCTAAGTGTATGTCAATTAGTGTGGTACTTTCGTCGTTTCGTGGAACAAGACAGCATGGAGAGCGACCCATCACGAGTGACGTCACCGCGCTGAAGCTTCGTTACTCCCTGCACAGCCAACTTGACAGGAGAGACCCTGCTGTAGTTACCGGAACGGTTACTAGGCTAGACGGTAGGGATCAAGCGTAGGCTCGCTTTGGCTGGTGACGTCATGTGGCCTCCACTGCCGGACTTGCAGTGAACACGACCCATTGTAATTTTGCGTTTCTGTTAATGATTTGCTTATGTTTATTTAACCACTTGATTAATATTTTTCCATTTTGTCAAATATAATTGCCAGTTGTTATGTGTAGATAATTATGTTGTAATTTATTTTAGTATTTTTCAGAGCACTGCAAGTAATATAATAACATTGCTTAACACGAACAATTCTAGTAGCTTTCTCATAACTAAATTATCTTTCGCCACGCAAATAAAGTATTTACGTTTCGGTTTTCGTATTTTCTATCCATCCAGTGGTTTTAGAACGATTTTATACGCAGTTTTATTTCTAAAACTACTTACTAAAAATAAACATGACCAGTCGCACGGGATGCTTTTTACCGCTGTTTTGGCGGATTGTTAGTAATAAGTAGTATTGTATAAACTAACATATTATTGTATAAGTAATTATTTATAAATGTGTACTGGCCGGTGGAATGTTGGTGAAAAGCCCCTGAAGAAACGTCAACCTCTTCCATCATGTTAGGGGTCACTCGTCTTCAGGAGAAAGAGGCTCCCCGTGGTGAAAAGTAATTCGAATAATTTGTCTAGAGCATGATTTTGTTACTCTATACAATTCCCATAGGCACTTTTTAAGCTGTTTGTGCCACACACGTGGACACGGGAGTTTAGGACGTCAAATCCATTATTAACAGTGATTACAGTCTCTCCTACATAGCTGAGCTCTGGAAAGTTGTGGCATATTGCTTTACCCACAGTCAGTGATAACAATTCAGCGGCTTTCTATACATTTTGCCTCTCCGTTCCAGTCACAAGAATATCCTTCATTGAAAGAGTATGCGCGTATTGCAGGTCTTCGCCCTCACTTTGCATTTCAATTAATTTTTGAAATGCTTCTTTTGTAACAGATTGCCCACGTTTCGGTTGATATCCTTCCGCAGTAATTCAAGTGCATGAGGCACATCGCAAGAAAACCACATGGTACGTTCTTTACTTGATGGATTTTCCAGCGAGGGTTGTCCAACGAAATACTCAGATTAGTCATACATTTCCTATTTGAAGGTCTCATATCAGATACAACTGCTCTAACTTCAAATACAGTGGTTTTTAAGACTTGAATTACTTCTACTAACAGTTCTCTTGACATCGCTGTATCAAAGTTGTAGTAGATAGGTTGTATCCACTTTTGAGCTAAACTTCTCATTACAATGACTTGGACATCATGCTGTCCTCTAATCATTTCTTCATTTTACCGGGTGAGTTGGTTGTGCGGTTAGGGGCGCGCGGCTGTGAACTTGCATCCGGGAGATAGTGGGTTCGAACCCCACTGTCGGCAGTCCTGAAGATGGTTTTCCGTGGTTTCCCACTTTCACACCAGGCAAATGTTGGGGCTGTATCTTAATTAAGGCCACGGCCGCTTCCTTCCAAATCCTAGGCCTTTCCTGTCCCATCGTCGTCATAAGACCTATTTGTGTCGGTTCGACGTAAAACCACTAGCAAAATGAAAGAACATTTCTTCATTTTGATCAAAGCACAAGTCGTTGTTAACCTTCATTTCATCAAAGCTGAGAACATCTCTTTCAAAATTTGTAAGAAGACTTGACTGTATTTTTAAGATATTAATGCTCAACTCAATGAATCCAGGAGAAACAGAGAACTTTCTTAGTCGTCGTTTGATTGTAACTTCATAAGGGAGAGGGTAATTAATCAGGTCTCTAACAAAACACAATGCTGTATATGATATATACCGAGCGACTTGGCCGTGCGGTTAGGAGTGTGCAGCTGTAAGCTCGCACCATGCACTGTCGGCAGCCCTAAAGATGGTTTTCCGTGGTTTCCCATTTGCACAACAAGAAAATGCTGGGGCTGTACCTTAATTAAGGCCACGGCCGCTTCCTTCCTATGCCTAGGACTATACTGTCCCATCGTCGCCATAAGACCTATCTGTATCGGTGCGACGTAAAGCAAATAACAAAAAAATGTTATAGACCGTAAGGTGACTGACTGCCTTAGCAATGTCCTCAGATGACCAGCTTGAGGTTCTGCCGTTTACTAAAGCTTGCTGTTGACTTTTAGAAAAAAGTACCCTCAAAAACTTGAAAAATTAATTTTTAATTTTATTACCTCGGTATTAGCTGCACTAAGACGGTCCTGAAGATCCTTATTTTGCTGTTTTAAGTCACAGTTTCCTAGTCTAATTAACTCCAATTCAGCAGTCACTTCAACAATTTTCTCAACACGGAAACATTGATGTTTACTTTTGTTATCTAATTCCTTACTGAAGATTGCATTATTAAAATTTTCTGCTTCAATTGATGCCTGCAATCGTAAAATTTCCCATATCTCCTTACGATGATTTCGCTTTTGTGCCCTTATTTCACGATCTTTACTGGACTGACACGCCAAATCATTATCTACTACTCAGTGGCAAATATATGTGGTTCTGCGTCACGCTTTAAGTTACGTCTAATTGGAAGGTTTAATAACTAACTCTTCAAGTCCCTTATGTAGTCCGAGTCGTCGAAGTGTACAGGGCACACACGAGCATTTTCAACAGTAAACGAATCAGCCCGTTTACAGGCATTAATCCACTTTAATTTAATGCAACTGTTCTATGGAAAACGATGACATTTCATGTATAAGTGCTGGTGTCTGTCGTGATTAAAGCAACCAGCGATAGCACAACACACCATGGCACAGCAGGGAAAAATTAAACTCTTACACTGTTACGAAGGTAAACACCATCAGAAGATTAATGGAGCTCTGTTTGTTTTAGCGAACTTGGGGACCGCGTGACGTCAGGAGGCGTGGCCTGCTACTGCGCACCCAAGTGATGACCCCTACCGTCTAGTCTAGTAACCGTGGTTACCGGCATCGGCCGTCACGTCACTGACGTCCTCGAAGGCAGCAGAAACGACGAGAATCGAAAAATGGGAACCTTCCATATTCAGAGGTTTCCATTGGATTTTAGTGCCCGATACATCTCGAAGGGTCGCCCAGGTATATAAGGCATGTGAGACCTGCAGCAATGAGTTAGTGGTACAGTTGGTATTGTTGATTCAGTGAGAAATAGTTGATCTTCATTAGTGAGTTGAGTGCCTGCAGTCCGATAGTGAGCTGACGGCCTGTGCAGTATTCGTTCTGCTTGTCCGTCACCGTGTGGGCACTCTTGGACCACTAGCTGTGTAGTGAATGTTGAGCGTTGAAGCGGTGTGGAAGAGAACACTGGATATCGGCAGCGGGACAGGGAACGGAGGTCCTAATTGAGTGAACGAGCAGTGTACGTCATCCTTAACTGCGAGGTTGACGTGTGCAGGCTGTGAACTCAGGACCGTGATAGTAGCAACGATATTAACTATGTGACTGCGTGAGTCTGTGATCTAATGCACGAAGACCGAGTGTGAATGAACGGAGAGAATTGAGATAGTGCGCGAACTCTGCAATTGTGTGATCTGTATTGTGACGTGTAAGTTGTGGTGCTGGTGTGTGTTAATGTTTTACTAAGAAATGAGATAATAAATCTTAGAAGTTAAGTGCTATCTGTGTTCTGTGATTATTTATCTATCCCGCCAATACGTACCATTATGTATATTTAGTTCTTTTACAGAGGTTTTTTAATCTGATTAACAGCAATATCCCTCATCGCTTTGGACACACGCCTGGGTTGTCTGCAGCCAAATAATAAACCAGATTCGGAAACTGAGAAGTTCATTGCCGCTGTTCAATTGGTTATGAAGGCGATGCTTGTAATCGACATGCCGCCCCCTCTCCCCCCGGCCGAGAAGGAGGCGTTATGGAATCAGATGGTAGATGCCCTGGACTACTTCAACGAGTAAGTTGTATTCCTTCTCCATCCTTCTCTTTAGATTCCTACTCTTACATTTAAAAATTCAATGTGCCATCACAAACATTTCAATTACATTAACAGCATCTTACAGTAGAACAGCTGCAAGTACCATTGCGAAACGTCCGTGTGAATGAAGTACACTCTACGCTTTAGTAGTTTCGTTACCTTCCGCTGAGTACAATAGTTAGGACCCAAGGCTCTTTTACAAATAAATGAGTCACTGAATTTATTGGTTTCTTTTTCATTTGAAATCTCAATGCAGTGATGGCTTACGAAATTCGGAATGGAATCTGTTATGTGGTGATATACGATAATCTTTATATTACGCTGTATATATGGAATTACATTCAATTACCTACTATGTATAAATAAGTTTATTTACCTAAGATAACCACTTCAAATAACTTGTGAATAGTGAAAGATATCATCACTCCACTTTTACTTTCAGTAAAGCTACCAAGATGCTCATGGCCTAACTTGCACTACTTCTCTAGGGTGTTAATATCTGCTGAGATAACGGTACTAATTTCCTTTTCTTGAATGGAACTATTCTGTTTTCTACATTCAGGCTTGCACTTGCGATTTTGAGATATACAATGCTCTGATTATTCTCAGAATCGGACATTGGTTGCTGATGATGATGCTTGTTGTTTAAAGGGGCCTAACATCGAGGTCATCGGCCTCAATCGGACATTGGAACAAATTATGAAACATGCTTCATTTTCCAGCATGTGTGATCGAATACAAACTAGCCACGCAAACGACGCACTACGTATGAAACATGAGATGTAGACAAACTGCACACAGTAATTCTTGGGCCACATTCTGACAGCTGTGTAATAATAATACTGTAATTGCTATGTGGGTTTGCGTCCCTCTAACTACTTTTACGTGTTTTGGGGGACGCCGAGATGCCGGAGGTTTGTCCCGCAGGGTTTCTTTTACGTGAGAGTAAATGTACCGACACTAGGCTTACATATTTGAGCACCTTCAAATACCACCGGACTGAGCCTGCCTGAGCTTGCCTGTCTTTGGAAGGAAAACATTGTGAATTTCCTTGTGACATAATAGCTTTGCTATGCGCAACACATCGAAACTACCAATTACAGAAAATCTGATAATATGCTAGGTTGCAACAAAATACAAAATATAGAATAATCGTTGCAATATATCAGAAACCGGCAAACACAATCCAAGAATTTAACTGTAAACAAAATCGCATGACATGTCGTGAATCTCATTTCGTTACTTTAGAGAATGCTGTCTTTGTTCCTATTGGTCTGTAGTGTATTTAGTAGACCCTGGTTATTCGTTTGAGCCTCCTATCCTTCAAATTGATAAGTATTATGTGGGGAACCGATGCCGGTGCCCTCGTAGCTCTCGTCTATCGGCCTGTGTGTGTGTGTGTGTGTCATTATAAGGAGTTCAGTTTAATTTTATAATTTTAATGATGATGATAATATGCTTTGTTCTGAAGTGTTTTGTGCTTTTTTAGTGTGGCAGAGGACTCAATTTGTTTCACACATGACACGGTAGACACAGGTGTAACCCATACATACACTAACCACGCTCGATGTTGCTTCAGAATTTGCAATTGGTTTGCCGCATATAATGTGCTACTTATGTCAGAATAAGTTTAGCAGATTTGGGTATGCTATGGCTGCATTCAGCTGTACCGATATGGTACACGCGATGTTTTGAATGTGTTTGAGAAGAATTAAGGAAGTGAGATGTGTTAATTGGCGGTACCTTGGTGGGTGGCGGGGGTGGGGAGGAAATTAATTGTTGTTTTAATGTGTGCGAGATTGAATGGCATGATGGTGGGGGGGAGGTTTGCGTTTTGCAGAGGGTGCAAACCCAAACCTCACGGCACTTACCACCCTTCAAAGGGCTATGGCCTGCCCAGCGACCGCTGTTCAGCCCGAAGGCCTGCAGGTTAACAGGGGTCGCGTGGTCAGCACACGCATCCTCTGTGGGCTTTCGGGACTGTGGAGGGTGTAGAAACCGGTCTTAATTGTGGGTGGGACTGGCATTTCCGGTGTTTTATTTGTTTGGGAAGTGTTACAATTTTGCGATGGTATTGGTAGTATTGTCGGATGTGAAGTCAGTTGTGTGTATTTAATCACGGTTGCTTGGTAGGTACTTTTTATTAGTAAAATGTATTTTTTTTTGCTACTTGCTTTACGTCGCATCGACACAGATAGGTTTTATAGCAACGATGGGATAAGAAAGGCCTAGGAATTGGAAGGAAGCGGTCGTGGCCTTAATTAAGGTACAGCCCCAGCATTTGCCTGGTGTGAAAATGGGAAACAACGGAAAACCATCTTCAGGGCTGCCGACAGTGGGGCTCGAACCCACTATCTCCCGATTACTGGATACTGGCCGCACATAAGCGACTGCAGCTATCGAGATCAGTGCCATGTAGTCTAAGAATATGGCAGTTGGGCTTTAGTTGGGTTGGAACACTTTAGTCTGTGTGTTAATTAATTGCTATTCCTTCCACAATAAAATTTGCAAGTATTTATTGAAACCCTTTCATTCTCACTGCCTTCTTTATACTTAACGGTTTCACGAAAGCTATTAATTGCAAAGAGAAAAACACTTTACACTCTTGTGAGCAGTCACCACATACACTCCCTCCCCAGATCGGAGAAAACGAATAGTTCTTCAAGAGCGGGCGTATTCCTTTTCAGGCAAAGGTAATGGCAAGAGTACTCCAGCACTTGGAAGCTGATGAATAGGATGTTGCTGGATAGTCCGTGAGTCATTCACTTAAACTTCACTTAAAATAAATGCAGAATTAAGTTTGTAAACTGATATGGTCTGGTCACTTCAAGGGGTCTCTATCACAAAATATTTTCTAGAAAGCAATATGCAGGGACTATCATAAATGGGCTCTAAAGGTTTGCAAAATTCGTCATAGCGGCTGAAAACATAAGAACATGTTGAAAATTCAGAACGGACGAATGTCTTTCTTACTGTATTAATGCTCTGTAGGATTATATGTTTGCATGACGTATTTACTCACTCCTACAGTATAATGTACTCAAGTTCATTAGCATAGGAAAATGAACGCAATAAAATTCTTCTTTTTTTTTTGCTAGTTGCTTTAGGTCGCACCGACACAGATAGGTCTTATGGTGACGATGGGACAGGGAAGGGCTAGGAGTGGGAAGGAAGCGGCCGTGGCCTTGATTAAGGTACTGCCCCAGCATTTGCCTGGTGTGAAAATGGGAAACCACGGAAAACCATCTTCAGGGCTGCCGACAGTGGGGCTCGAACCTGCTATCTCCCTATTACTGGATACTGGCCGCACTTAAGCAATTCCAACTACCGAACTCAGTAAAATTCTTCTACTGGACTGCATATCCATATGTGGCTGGAAGGCGTGGCAAGTGTAAAGGAAAATAATGGACAAGAAGGTCATAATCAGATACGTGGTATTTAATTTGCACTGTTTAAAGAGATAAATAGAATAGAAATCAAGAATTTGGAGGTTCTTTTTCCTTTGGTTTCGTGTCTTCTCTTCCACTTTCGTACAATCTCCGAGAACTATTATTATTATTATTATTATTATTATTATTTTATTATTATTATTATTATTATTATTATTATTATTATTATTATTATTATTATTATTATTATTATTTTGCTATTTTCTTTACGTCGCACCGATACAGATATGTCTTACGGCGATGATGGGATAGGAAAGGCCTAGGAATTGGAAGGAAGCGGCCGTGGCTTTAATTAAGGTACAGCCCCGGCATTTGCCTGGTGTGAAAATGGGAAACCACGGAAAACCATCTTCAGGGCTGCCGACAGTGGGGCTCGAACCCACTATCTACCGATTACTGGATACAGGCCACACTTAAGCGACTGCAGCTGTCGAGCTGGGTAAAAATAAAATAAAAATATTTTAACGTACATATGCTTTCAGGCTGAAGGTCTATCTGGAAATTCCCGACTACATTGTAACCATCGCAAGCAGTGTTCGTTTATGTATACTAGGCCAGTAGCGTCAATTTCTCACTTTGTGATTTCTTCCTGTAACTAAGAGTTTGAGAAAATCCCGTACCTCGTGCATCCCGTTGTACTTCTCAGTCCAGAATTAAAATCCTTGAACTTGCCGCGAAACGAATACAGGGCCGTAGAATAAGAATCCGGCACCCAACATTTGCACTAATGGCTAATAATAATAATAATAATAATAATAATAATAATAATAATAATAATAATAATAATAATAATAATAATAATAATAATAATAATAATAATATGATGTGCCCTTCTGATCTCGCATTAAGGGTGCAATTTGAATTTTACTAGGCTCCGGGGAACAAATAAAGAATATAAACTCGCACTCCAGGCTTCTAACTCCGAAAACATATCCAAGGTTCTAAGCTTTCCCGTGTATCGAATAAAATATACGACTGCGAAGGTTTCATCTTAGCAGTTTCTGTAATAAAGTTAGACATCTCTTTACAAATATCAAATACTAGAAACTAAGAAAATTCACGCAGCACTCAAAGCCTGAATTACAATACAAATTGTGAACTTCTTTTATGTCTTTTATATGAGAAGGTTTTAGAATTCAATGTATCCATGTCAAAAGTACGTAATTGAACTCAATTACCTTAAAGATAAATCATAATTTTAGTAAGCGTTTCTAAGCAAAGATAAATTATTTTATGGGATATAAATTTAAAAATTGTAATATGTTGTAATATTTGCGGAGAAACATCCCTTCAACGAGTAGTAAATACGTAATTTACTAATATATCCTTTGAAGGAATAGTACAGAGACTGCTCAAGTGGCATGTATGGTAACAGGCAGTGAAAATGATCTGAGTTATCACGACAACGAGTGCGTCACCAGTAGTGAGAACGGAGTAACCAGAGGTAATGAATGTGCATACCGACTGAGACAAAACATACGAAAGCGGTAGATCCACGGTTTGACTCTATTTTTCCTCCACTTCGTTTGTATTACAACATGATTCACAGACGGCGGTCTACGGTTACATGCTTTTTTTCCTTTTTCCAGCAATTCGTAACTTAAACTGCGGTATCACAGAGAAGAGTGTTTACTGCACACGAGTAATACAGTATTTTCTGTTCGTATTTACTCACAGAATATATCCCTGCAGTTTCATAACGTGGTAAACAGTTGTGTATACTGATGGCTACCTAGGCAATCGGCGAAGCCCAAACATCAAATGAGACAATGCAAATCTTAAAGCACATTATAATGTAAGTATCTGACACATCACTTCACTTTAAAAACTTGAAAGCAATGAAAAGGAAGGCCGCTCGTAATTCTGGGGCATCGGAGACCGACATTGCAGCCCGGGCGGTACGTCCCTCTCCCCTGAACTCACTTCGAGCGGCGCTGTATATCAGGCAGGTGAGGGGACAGGGTGCATAGTTACCCAAAGCTTCGGTCCATCAGATCGCCACGGTTAATCAGGGAGGAGAGTAACCATGCGTTATTTGTCACTAGAGCCCGGATTTCCATGCACTATCATATAGCAAGACATGCACGATAACGTGGAAATTACGCACTATCAAAATTCAGTTCCACATGGTTATTGTATATTTTCAGTTCTTCTTGAAACATTGTAAGACAAGTAATTTTTCTAACTTGCCTTGACTTAAGCTCATCCGTTTATCTGTCAGTACATTCTTAAACACAGGAAATATGATCTTTATACGTCACAAGGTGACAGGTGCATACTTTTGGGATAATGTGAGGTCAGATTATACATCCTTTGCATTTTCACTACACAAAATGTCTTTTATAAGCTTGACAAAATCAAAATCAGGATTTGACGGATCGCTTTGTTCAGCTTATCTCTAGCTGTCGCAGCTACTTATCCGTGCATGATTGCAGACACGTTTGAATTTCTTCAATAACAGCTAAATGTTCGACAAGCGGTAGACCTGTAGCTTCCAAATTTGTTATCGCAGCAGGCAATTTCCCAAAATTTTATTTTATATACATTAAATCTTGCTGCCCATTGTTTTTGCTGAATTCCACTTGCGCATCTACTGGAAAACTGTCTACGATCTAAAACCGGAAAGAATTAATTCAACTAGGTGATATTAAGTCTAATCAGTGGCATTATGTTCACTGAAGGTAAATTGGATTATAGGACCTGTACGTTATGTACTAACTTTGGTTGTCAGGTAGGATGTCATGGAATACATTCTATTTCTCTCTGTATCTCAATAATAGGACATATAACGTAGGAAAACGGTCTCAAATTTTGAAAATCAACATTAATAAAACTTAACATTATATATGCCCCAAAGTCAGAAGAAGAGCCATATTATCCGATATAAATACTCCGCTATTAAATCCAAAATCTTCAAAATATGCATTATGCGTGCATTTTCTCCTAAAAAGGCCAAAACATGCACGGAAAAAGAACGGTTATTCGGAATCGTTAAGTCATAAAACGAATATTTCCAAGGTTTGAGAAGTGTAACCAGCTTATTTAAAAACATGCATTTGCATGGAAATCCGGGCTCAACTTATCACATACAATTCCACACCTCATATTTCTCACTTAATTATATAGATAATAGGGTGCTAGTATTTCACTCTCTTCTACTTCTGCATCCTTGTAGGAAGACACTGCAATGTCTGCCGTTATACGAGTAATGTAATTTTCTTTTTATACGTAGATCTGGTAAAATGAAATGTAATCTTTCAGGTTCAGTGTTCCTTTGTTGTTTGTAATCGAACCCGTGATCACGGGTCGGATACTGACCTACCGAGACAGCCAATAATCCAGTGAAAGACGTGTAGGACCGCTTGTAACGCTGTTCATTTGATAATAATAATAATACTGTGGTGCATAGCCTCTAGAAAGGCTTGGTGGTGGCCCAATGAAGATGTCATAAACATCCAGTTCTGAAGCGAGGAGAATTAGAGTACGAAGAGGTTGATTCAGAGAATTGAACCAGGGCCATCGGGAAAAGGCAAACATTCTACCCATTTTGCCATAAAGAAGGAATTTAATTTGTTAAACCCACAGCTACCATTTCCACCGATCAGGTGTTGAGTATTGGCAGAGGCAGAGGCCAGGTCAGTAAGTTTTGAAACAGCATCGACAGCAAAGCAAGCTACTCTGGTGGCTCAAAACAATTAAGGCTTGACATTCGATAAACCATCTTAAAGGAGTAACCTAAGTCTAGTGGTAGCCCACGTCTTGATCGCAGCGTACGCCACTGGTGGTAAAAGTGAAAAGTTCTGACGCCTATTGCCCTCATTTTCTCACTAACGAGATATACATCATCAATCGTGCAAAAAACAAAAGTCCCTATATATTCTTTATTAGTTCTGCCATTCATTAAAGCTATTTTAGATACGTCCTGTTTAAATATCTCAACAAAAGGCACCTGAGCATACTTGTGCATGACAGTAAGTATCCCGAGGACAAATCATTTTATTCCCTCGAGAAAAAAAGAAATTTCAAACCGTTAAATCATACAAAAGAATACCAACGACCCAATTCGTACAAGTTTTGAACGAGATATTGTGACGTTCATCACGTCACCAAGAGTATATTATGGTATTCCGTATGTAGAATATGCCGTTTTCGGCGCTAATCTACGTCAATTAGTGCGCAAGTTAGCACATGTTTACCCTTCCAGGGGTGCGAGTAGCGCGCTGGCCGGCCTGAGAGGCTCGGCTCTAATTACGCGCAAACACCGTAAACGAGTCATACTCTCGCCTGCAAGTGAAACGCGTTCTCACTTTGAGCGACAGAGGAAAAATTAGCCACGCCAAGCTGAGTGAGCGGAGTAGATCACGGAGCCTTGCACTCAACCCTGAAAACATTATTTCTTTGCTTTTCCCCTGCAGATTTACGAATACCAGTCTACCGTCTTCAACTGTTTTCAAGAATTAAAATAACACAAGTTGCGTAATTTACGATGGATTTCTATGACTCAAGATTCATTAGAAGCAGTGAATTATATGCTGATTTATGAAATCAAGAAGTGTTTTTCATAATTATAATAAGACCAAGTACGCAGCAAACAAACACCAGCCAGATGAAGACCATCTGGTGAAAGCGGGCCGCTAGAACGAAGTTAAAAGATCCCCGAGCCATAGGCTCCACCCACACTGGGCTACCAATGGACGCTTTCGAGATTATAGCAAAACGCACGATAAGAGGATGATGGGAATCGATCAGTGTAAACTGGGGTAATCAAGCCTTAATTTGACACCTTAGCCGATCCTGAGAACCCACTACTAGTGGAGTGAATTTTGCGACAAGAAGGAGTTTTACCCTCTCCAACAAGCCTAACACGGTTTCGCTGTTTACAGGGATGCGAACCAAAGTAAGTATCGCACTTCGGTTCTTCCAGTCGTGTTGTTAGGCGGTATACGTTGTGAATGACTCTATAGTAATATTCTTTTTAATAGTGCTACCAACTAAATGACAGATCAGCAATTATTCATTAGTGGCTACGAAGCTGAAGTACTGTCAGTGAAATAATTATATAGTAGTGGACGTGAAAGTTTGTCGATGTCAACAGAGAACTAAAGCTTAATTATGACGATTATGCAACCTGTGAAATGATTGATTAAGCTATACGGGAGTGAAGTAGATATGATTCGAACGCTAGTAGGCTGCGCCATCGTGTAAGTCAATACACGAACTTATTAATGCCGAGCGAGTAGCATAACAGCTCAATAACTGTGTAATAGTGAATAATCAGTTAGAAAAAGAGAGAGGGGCTTATTGACAATGTATTTGACCAGGGCGGTATCTGCTAAACAACCCCGAGCGCCCTAGTTAATCTGTATTCCCTAAAAACTAGTGCTGAGTTAGGCCGAGTTAAAACTCCGTTTGTGATGACAGCATCAGATACCCTGTGAGAGTGAAAGCACAAAACGTGGATCATTAGGGGCCAAAACTGCTGATAGTGGATTAGACAGGCAATGAGGGTGAAGCATTGGGCTACAAGGAAAATACCGCTGCTTCATTAGAGAACTCGAGTACATGAGTTTCTCTGATCGTAGCAATTATAATGTGTCGTTATATAGCACAATTATAATCAATCAGTTTCCATCATTGTGTTTGTGTGCCAGTGACATCACCATCCGAGGAAGAAGACAGACGTACAGGTGGTCTGTACTCATCCAACACGTCGTATAACGCCGGAGATTTTCCCGTATTGTACGTGAATCAAGCCAACATGCCACCGACCCAACTGCAGCCGAACTCTGGACTCCATGCTGCTGCCGTAGTCGTGATGTGCGGCTAAACCCCTGTATGTAACTTCTCCAGTGAGCTGTGGACGTGATCCGGACTAGCATGAATACCAATCTAAAATTTTTGAAAGTCGAAATTCCTGTAAATACATATAAATACATAAATAGCATGCTAATTCTTTAGAAATGTAGTGTAGGATTTCGCTATTTCCAAAGGGATGGTAATAGTTACTTAGTAGGGTTTGCATAGATTGTTTCTTCACTGTTGGATAACTATTTTATTTTACATGAGGGCCAGTGCATGTTATATTTAAGGCCCTAGAATTGATTAAATGTGAAAGATCCTGAGAATTAAAGGGATGTTTAATATCCATCTAAAATCAATCCAGTTACCTTCAGTTTATAACCAATATCGGTCTCCAGAGATTCTAAAATTCTTTGTTTTAATGCTTCACGTATATGGCAGGCAATCCTCCTATATGAGTTGAGGATGACGAAGAAGAAACAGCGGTATAACCGTGAGGTGTGACTGTGTTTGTGTTTTACTTAGGTCGCGAATGTTAACATATTTTTGTCCCGGGTGATAGGACTATTTCTTCTGTAGGATATATGTATTGGGCTTTTTACCTGAGATGGGGCGGAACTTTTTAGGCGGATGGTGGCTGTATTAAATGCGATGTTAATGAAAATATAAATCTTTCCCCAAATGAGTGAATAATAAGCGCGATGCATAAATTCCGCGCTGATTATATAAACAGGACTAGATGAAAGCCGATATGTGTAATTGATGCCAATGGCATCCTGGGAAATTTATAAGATTGAAAGGCGAGTGACAAGATAGTTCGCCGGCCGGACCGTTTAGTCCCGTTATCTTTAAAAGGGAAGCTGAAAAGAGAGCGAAGCAGGCAGCTAGCCTGTGAGACGTATGGCCTTGCTGAGGCTACGGGAGAGGTATACTGTTGTTACCGCATTGAGAAAAGCGCACTGCAAAGGGCCCGTCTTCCTTCTCCGGTATCGAAATTACATACAATTAATTTAGAGAATAACACCGTTGGATAGATCTGCAGTTCTAAACGATGAGAGAATTCCCTCCATTCATTATATAAATGAAACCGCCTAAAGATTTCAGATTGGATTTCACACTTCACTCAGTCACAGGACCTGGGTTCAAGTCCCAGCAACACCGGAGGAATTTATTCCCTCTGCCGCTAACTTCGGGCGGATCATACCGTCCGTGATTTATTATATGGATATAAGATGTATCTCTGTTTGTCATTTATTCCAGGGAGTGATATTTATTTGAATATTGTTTTGGTCATTGGTTCACTAACGTGTATTTTTACAGGGATCACCGTTGTATAAATGTCCAAGTCGTATGATTGTAGTTAAGTGGCATCCCAATGGAACATGAGTTATGTGATATTTGCTCAATTGTGAGATAGCGAGATAGGATTTTCTAGTAAAGGATACTTTCAGATATTTTTAAATATACTGATAAATAAATATGTCAACCACTTGGTTCACCTGATACGTGATACTTGATACTCGTCTCTAGGACGACATAACGTGTCATTTGAATATTTAAATAAATAGTATAAGCAAGGCGAAAGAACTCTGGATATACCTTCATGAGTGAAAAGCGACTCTAGATAAAAGACTAGAGAGACACTGGATCCTCAAGAAAATCGTAGTGTTCGTAATTCATGTACTTAAAATGGTAGCATATCCATGTAAATAATATCCATGTGCTTTCCCATGTATTGAAAATTGTGTGTGAAAAAATGGAATTCATTCTTCTCATTACTTAGGTAAATACTATTCCTCGCATAATTAAGGTTTCCCTACTTTATAGATAGTTTGTTGCACCTTTTTAGGACGGTCATTCAGACCCGTAATGCTCTACTCACTTGGCTAGCGTATTATACTAGTAGGGGATATGGGACTTAGAAGCCGGGCTTTGTTCGGAGACCTCATCTGAGTTATTCTATTCTGGCGTCATTGTCAAGGGCTGCAGCAAATTATTCATGTACTCGAACCTCGAAAGTAGTACAATATGCATGTTATTAATACGGAAAATCTTTCATTATTTTATGAGATAAATATATAAAACTTAATATTTTCTCATTTCTACTGTCGAAAAGACCTAGAACAAGAAGTAAATAATATACAAATGAATATTTTCCCAAACACTAAAATGACGGTAAGAAATATACTGTAACAATTGTTTCTGTTCTTTCCAGAGTGGGCATGAAGTACATTAAACAAGCCCAAGACAGATTGATGAAGAGGTCTCCCGACGCCCAAAAGGATATGAGTGTGCTAGAGACTCTTCTAGTCCGGAACGAAGACCCTATGATTCCGTTCGTGATGGCACTTGTTATGTTGCTTGCAGGAA
Organism: Anabrus simplex; assembly: GCF_040414725.1. Taxonomy (NCBI): domain Eukaryota; kingdom Metazoa; phylum Arthropoda; class Insecta; order Orthoptera; family Tettigoniidae; genus Anabrus; species Anabrus simplex. The sequence continues at coordinate 393,866,503 of NC_090268.1, forward strand.
TAGACACGGTAAGATACGTTTATTCAAACGGATTTTAAAATTTGCAAGGTTTGATTGGCATGTATTCTAATACGTAGAAATCCCATGTTGATGCAGATCAGTAAAAGCCTTGGCCTGCCTAAGAGGCTGCTGCCTAGCCAAGCGTCCTGAATATATTCGCCTTTGAAATGGTCAATGTGATGACGTCTATAATTTTCTTGCTCAAGAAATTTCAGCGTCTCTAATATCAGACAACAGGACTATGTCCGGATTACAACAGCATAGAACATGTAGGCCTACCTCGTGATAGCTATTGTCGGAATAAAGCATCCGTCAGTACGGGTTCGGAATGTTTCTTTTGATATTTTATCTCTTAATTCAAACAAATTTATACATCTTGAGGACGAAATCGATGTACATTGGGTCTGTGATATAGGACGTCGCGTACGACCAGAAAAAAGATCGACGTCGTAATTTCGGGCGAAAGTAAAATCCACATAATGTGCAAAAAGTCGCAGTACACCCATTTCTCATGTACGTGTAAGTATATTTAATTATTGAAAATGTATCCCTTAAGTATCTCGAATGTCCGTATGTGTTTCCCCACCTATCTCTGCAGAGACGAATAAGGTGCCATATTCATATATGCATCTTGTTGATCGTTATTTGCATCACTTTACCGAAAGCGAACCACAGTTTTAATTCATTACTGGAAACCCATCGGCGCCGCTATACCTTCTCCTTAAAGAAGTCCCGCAAAGCATTTCCTTGGGTGATTAGTTCTTGGGTGCGTGGGGACTTAGGTAACGGCGCAGGTGCTTGTTCACTTCCACGGCCATCCCTACCATCTTGAAATATTTCGCCGAGCCAGTCAAGGACGGCAGCTACGAAGTGTGTCCAATTCCACTCCAATCCAACGATGTGGAAACGCTACGTCGCGATAGCAAAAGACGGCAAATGCGAAGTGTGCTGGTGCACAATCCTCTTGCAGCCAGACGGTGTTCCTGATGCCTGCTGTTTTCAGCTGCGGACGTAACCCGTTATTCAGCACACTGTGATTGGAAACTTGTTCTACTGTCTCATCGGGGGAATAAGGAGCAAACTGATCGTCTGAATTCCAGCCCGCCCGCACCATCGCATATGGAGGTTCATGTTACATTTCTTCATAAATGTAGTGATTCTACCTTGCTCAAAAGGAGATGATACCCTTTCATGAACTGCGTTAAATGGCATATTCATCCTGCCTCGTCAGTTTTATAAACATTTGTAGCAACAAGGCACATGCTATTCGGCACATGTCCAAATTCCTATATGATAATTCATTCACACTCTCGCAGGCTGGGAAGATTTCAACATCAAGTCATAGATGTGGTCGGCATGGTTGATCGTGAAATTCCTAACCCGGTGGCACGTTTTTATGTTATTTTCATGGAGAGCCTAGCCCCAGACTTAGTTACAGTTGAATATCTGTTTCGCTGCGCATCTTTAACACTTCCTGTGCTGAAAGCCTTTTCTCCACACTTCAACAATTTACCGCTCGTGAAATCTTACTGCTTCAACAAGTTTTACCTCAACACTATCCACCATTACAAGTTATTACTGACTGTTGATTGCTATTTGCACCGTTGCGATTTCCCATCAGATTCCACGAAATATCTCCCGTTATCGTAGCTCAAATCCGAGTATTGATTACATGAAGGTATACTGGAACATATAGCCAAAATTTGAACATTTGTAGCACGCAGAGATGTGGGAGTTTCGAAGGGCGTGCCCATTAGCCTCTTGATTATCATCATGTTGATCAGTATCCACCCAGTAAGTTCCAAAACGTGTTCCCCACTGGAGCACTAGACTATGGAAACTACAGGATAATTCCTATTTTACCTGCGATTTCCAAAGAACTCGAGCGTCTGGTTCATGAGCAGGTGTTGGAATACTTAAACAACCATTCTGTCCTAAACCCATGCAATCTGGCTTCTAGTAGGGACACAGCACGGCAACTGCCCTGCTCAAAAGGACTGAGGACATACGACACGCAATGGACCAAAGACTGGTGACAATACTTACTCTCCTCGATTTCACTAACAAATTTGGCATTACAAACATCCAGGCTCTATTAAGCAAGATGCAATCTTACTACTTCGATCAACGAACTAGTAATATCATTTCATCGTACCTCAAAAATCGCGCACAACGAATTATAACCCTTGATCAAACATCTCGCTGGCTAACCAGAAAGGAAGGCACGCCGCAGGCTAGTATTTTAGTCCCCTTGCTCTTTATTTTGTTCATGAACGGCATTTCATATAAATTAAAGAACAGTAGCCACCATCTTTATGCGGACGACTTACAAATATACTGTCACTGTAAGACCTTTATTTTGCCTCAAGGCATAATAAGCATCAATGCTGACCTTCAGCCACCTAATGCTTACTCCTTGAAAAATTCCCTCCTTCTTGACCTCTCCAAGACACAAGGAATCATTATTGGCTCTCAAAAATTGTTGACCACACTACGATACAAAACTATTCCTCCTGTTATACTGAATGGTAGAGTTATTCCATTCTGCCAAACTGTGATATATGTTGGAGTGACAATTAACGAAATTTTAAATTGGTCTGAATACAGTATATTAAGAATGTGTGTAAAAACATATTTTCGATACTTCGTTCAGTTAAAAGAAACAGCAATATTTTACCTTGTAGTATAAGAGTCAAACTCATACAAACACTAGTGCTTCCTTTCTCCGACTACTGTGACGTCATTCTTGTAGACTCAACCAAAGAGCTTACTCCGAGACTTCATCGAGCGCTTAACTGTCTCCTTAGATTTACTGTATATACAGACTGAGTTCTGACACACATGTCACCCCATACTATCTCACTATTTCATGGCTGAAACCTGACAAACGACGGACGTATCACATACTGATACAGATATACAGACTGCTCTCTGAAGACAGACCACTATACATTTCATCCCAGCTTAAGTATTAGTCCTCGTTTCACAGCAGTAATGAACGCTCTGGTTCCTTCCTTTCCATTCCTGTTCACCGATCCTATATGTACAACAAGTCCTTTGCTGCGACGGATCTAGGCGTTGGAATACCCTGCCTGTCAGTGTCAGAAATAAGGCCAATTGCCGAGACTACGTGTTGAATGCAGCTGGCTAACTTGTATGACTGGATGATCGAATGAATGTGAGTCAGAAAAGTTTAATGTATTTTTGTGTATGTTATTATGTTCTATATAATATTATGTACTTGTACTCAAATGACGTATCACTACAGTGGTTAAGTGCAAGAGAGGCCCAAGAGCCCTTCACCACCTACGAAGGCATAATAACTAAATAACTCAATAAATGTGACCGTTTGAATCTGCAGTAGCACGTAAATCGCAACGCGACCCTCTTGATAAGCCTTTCGATACTCAACATAGGTGTTTTTGGACTTTTTGTAATTGTGACATGATCCTGTATCGTCTTGAATGGGTTAGCGTTAATTTTGAAACCGTATATAGTTCTGATATTTTGGAAAACAAATGGTTTCATTTCATAGAACCAAAATTATCTCAATTACTGCGTATTTGACTTTCTGACCTGTGCTCGTAGACTTTACAGAGAAAGATTCAATGCACCTCATATGATGTGCTACCCCTCAGCAGTCTAGAGCTACACTAATTGTTATCCGTGCGACACATGGTTTTAGTACCCCAAGATGTCGACGCTATTGTATCAACCAGCTTGTGCCGAGATCAGACTCTGGTTGGGGTGGGTAATTAGATTCTCTCTCCTTTGCAATGAGATGTTAATCATTGTCTCAAATGAATTATTTCAATTCTAAAAATTTCATGCGTTTGTAACACTCACTGGCCCGAGTGTGGTTCATAAATTTTACACTTGTTTCCGTCTAGGCCTACACAATCATAATGGTATTATGTTAATGTGTCTAGGTGAAGGATGTGGGGAGCTCAACACAGCACGTTCGTGTGTTCGTGCATAACTTCTTTCACGGACTGTGCTCCTCTACTCCTTGGTATGAAGCACCCTTTTGACTTCCCCCTTCTCATTCCAAAGTGGTGGGCATTACTCTGAATGAATCTTCAAGAAATGTGCCAGGATTTCTCAAATTCAGTAGACCTGTCTTGTGATTTTTCCAACTTAAATCCAAAGAAAAATAACCGCAGCATTTGGGGATAAACAGCAGGATGCTTATTTACAACACCTATCCTTTGGACATCACTTTGACTGATAGATATTGTTATTGAATAATGAGAGCGACAATTCTGCCACCTTTTTGTACATGGTTTTCAGTGTCCAGTGTCTAACTCTACTGTGTGCATATAGGACTATCGCTGTATTGATTGTGATTTCTGAATTATTTAGCAATGTAGCACATTTTGGAAACATAAATGTAATATACTACCACTAGGTTGTTTTGACATTACTAGGCTTACACGGACTAAGGGTTCATCCTAGACAAGACCTTCCTATTCCGAAGTTTTTGTTCTTCGACCCCTCAGTTTCTTCGCAACTTTATGAATCACGCGATATAAAAAGTACATATATATACAAATACATTTTCATTACGGATTATTATGCTTTGCGTTGCTCACTCTAAAAGAAACTGTTGATTAAAAATTCTCTATTTGCTCCCAGATCCGTAGCATCTTTTAGTTACTATCCTATCATATTTTATATCATTAAGATCGGAATCTTTCACAACAGTCTCCCACTTCTTTTCTTACCTTCCATGGTCGAGAACATTATTTTTCTAGGTAACACATCCTGCTCTAACCGTTTTCGACGATCCCAACGCCAAAGCCGGTGAATTCAATCCTACCTTAGCCCTTGTGAGGGTAATCCTGCCATACTTCCGACTTGGTTTTTTTTTCAGCTTTCATTCCATGATTGTTACTTATAACTTATGAATGGGATATAACGAAAATGTCCACCCTTCACTCCCGTGCACAAAGTCGATCTAAGCACAAACCGGTGCAAAAAGATTTCCCCAAGTTCGCGGGTGTATCCTTGAAATGTATTTAATAGCGGCAACGTCTAATAACATACTGTAGGTTGTACCATATTTTTACAAGTATATAAATTTTTACATGTATGAATTTTCATAGTCCCATATACTCATGTTAGTGTAAAATTTGTTATTATAATATAGTGTCAGAGGAATTTCCGGTCTAGAAATCCAAAAATAACAGCCGAGGGGATCCGTCGTGCTGACGACACGACACCTCGTAATCCGCAAGGCCTTCGGCTTCAGAAGCGGTCTCTTGGTAGGTCAAGGCCCTTCAGGGCTCTAGTGCCATGGGGTTAGGTTATCAGGTGAATTTGGTTGTTACTAACGTAATAGTAGACACTGCCTTTCAGAATACAAAAAATATGTATTTAAATAATGTCCCTCTACTGCGATTGGAGAATCTGGCAGTGTGAAATAAATCAGATAAAATAATTAAATTCCTTTCTGTTTCAGACTGCTAACTTAACTGCAAAAGCAGCTCATTTTCTATCAAGGAACCAGGATAAGCAAGGGATCCTTTATGAAGAACTTAAAAGAATTTTGCCAAGAAAAGATCAAGAAATTACTGCGAATAACTTGGAAGACATGAAATACCTTAAAGCCTGCCTCAAAGAAACAGCAAGGTATTATTTTTATTACCACGGTAATTTAATACAGTGTACGTAATATACAAATAGTGGATATTAATTCTACCATTTCATCCCACACAGTGTTTAATATTATCTATATAGTTAATGGAGAATTGCAACAATGGAGTGCAACTTCTGCTTCAGTACGGTATTTGAATTAATTAATTAAACATTATTTCTGGAAACTGTACAGAAATCTTCATTACCATGTACTAAATTTATTTCCAATAGTAAAGTAATCTATGCTCTCTTCAATCGTCATTTAACGTGTCTCGTAACACGCTTATACCAGTGGATTTTTCTAAAACTTTTGCTATCACTTGATTTGCCATTTTGGACAAAATGCACGCTGATTTAGAGACAACCTCTGTATCATCTTGTCAGATCATTAAAGTCATATTTCGTAATCTATTAAGACTTCTTTTACGGTATCCTGCGGAAGAATAATAAGAGTTGTAGGCGACTTCAATTGGTTCAACGACATTACTTTTTTGGAGTAATCTGTATCTCAGGGTCATAAAATTCATTTTTTTTTTGCCTATTGGTTCCTGGGTTTGGTTGTTTAAGCAAACCTGGGAGAATTAGGATATTCTAGAAATTTTAAATAATATCTACGATCATTCATTCATTTCTGAAGGCTATACATTCACAGGTATCATACAGTTTATCAATATGCTGTATATTAGCGTAAAAAATATCCGTTCATTCAAGGTGACTGACAGTTACGTACCTTATTTTGTCTCACAGAATTTCACCCGTCTTTCCTGCGAACTTCAGGCAAACGCCCACTGATATGGTCATCGGCAACTACCAAATTCCGAAAGGGGTAAGTTGATATGAACAGCACACCTACAATTTCAGAGTGCATATTCCAAAATATATTGGCATTTATGAAAATGTCGGAGCTTCTTTGATTGTTTTGGATCAATGAAGATCTGGGGGAGGGGGGGGGGAATATGAGGGTTGGACAAAAACGAAATCATGCAGATGATAAGTATTATTCCCGTCAACGACCGGTACTACAGCTAGTTTAAAATAAGAGTTTCGTCTGGACACTGCTCAGAATGAAAGGAAAATGGTATTTCTGGATCGGCCATGTCCACATTAACAAGGAAATGCCCTTTTTAATTAGCCGTCACCTCTGTCTGTCTGTCTGTCTGTCTGTCTGTCTGTCTGTCTGTCTGTCTGTCTGTCTGTCTGTCTGTCTGTCTGTCTGTCTGTCTGTCTGTCTGTCTGTCTGTCTGTCTGTCTGTCTGTCTGTGTGCTCATTACGACAAATTGTCTCAAGAGAATTTAGCGAACTATGTACAGTCGTGTGAAATGGTAGAATAAGGGAAACGTAAAATTTAATTCTCAAAAACATATGCTAATAACTCCTATCGATGAATGCTACTGAAGTTACATAGAATTACATTTTCGATCATTCATCTTATAAAGTTTTAATAATAATAATAATAACAATAATAATAATAATAATAATAATAATAATAATAATAATGTTACAAGGATAGCCCAGAAACTAATGCGCCAAACTTGTTCTCGACAATTATTTATTGAACACAATGAAATTTATACACAAGAAATAATTATGCTCCTTCTATCTTATTATTTTTCCACCTAATCTCCTTCCCGTTCTATGGTCTTCCTCCAGCAAGACACAAGAGCGTGTATGCCCTGGTGGTACCACTGCTTGTTCTTTCACGAAGCCATTTATTCACTGTGCGAATCACCTCTTCGTCACCCTCAAAATGTCTCCCACGGATGGAATTCTTCAATGGCCCAAACAAGTGAAAGTCGAGGGAGCTAGGTCAGGGCTACAGGGTGGATGGGATAACACTGTCCAACCCTGTTTTGTGATGTGGTCCAACGTCCTCAAACTTGTGTGAGGGCGAGCGTTATCATGTTGAATCAAAAAATCGCCTGGGTTGTTATGGCGTGCAAGTCACAGGAAGCGCTTCTTGAGTTTGGTTAATGTGTCCACATACACCTTAGAGTTAATGGTGGTGCATTTCGGCATCACATCATTGGGTATGAAACCATCACAGTCCCAAAACACAGTGGTCATGACCTTGCCAGCGGAAGAAGTTGCTTTGATTTTTTTTTCTCTGGTGAGTCAGGATAGCGCCTTTTTATCCATTGCCGTTTTGTTTCGGCTCAAAATGGTGAACCCAGGTTCCATTACAATCCAGTTCAAGAAGCCTACCCCTCAGATTCAAAACTTTGCAGCAACTCAGAAGAATTTTTTCTCCTGAGAGTTCTGTGTTCCTCCATAAGACGACCTCCATAAGACCTATCTGTGTCGGTGCGACGTAAAGCCCCTAGCAAACAAAAAAAAAAAAAGAAAGAAAGAAATTTACTGACGCTGGAAATGGCAGTTTCGCAGAAGGAGCCCGAATATTTTTACTTAAATACGTATGTTATTGATCCTATTGAAAAGTAATATGTGAAAAAAGTAACAGAGAATATAATTTGTCTTACACAGTTTTACAGTACTAATATTCTAACCGATTACCTTTAATAAATCCCTAGGAACTTTATCTACTCCAGCTACTTTACTCTTTTACAATTTTGTACCTTACTGCAACTATCTCTTATTTCTCTATTAGAAACGATGGCGTGTGGCCTTTGAAGAGGTCTAGTGCAGGTATTTCTAGTTGACGCCGTATAGGTGACCCTCGTGTCGATGAGGACGGGGCCGTACCTATAATGGAGACAGCACACACTCAGCCCCCAAGCCATCGGAATTAACCAATGACGTTTAAAATCTCCGACCCGGCCGGGAATCGAATCCTGGAAACTCAGGACCAAAGGCCAGCATGCTAACCATTTAGCAGTTGAGCCAGACTATTTCTCGGGCCGATGACCTTCGATGTTAGGCTCCTTAAAACAACAAGCATCAGCAGACTATTTCTCAATTTATTTAGTAGGCCTACACGCTGAAATCCTCTATATGATGTGCCATTCAAAACACATGTTTCAATGCAGGCATAACGCAAGAAGGTTAATTTGAACTTGAAACAAAATTCATATTTCTAGAACGGGTCTCTTAAAAGTCAATACTATAATTTAATTAGGAATTAGGGTTTTGGAAAACCCCATGTGCTCAATATTTTCTACATTTTAATTCGTCTTCTTCTTCTGTAGTTCGTGAATCATCCGTATATTTTATCCGTAGGAAATTAATGTTCTGTTATGACAACTTCCGACAAATACTCAATCTCTTTTATATCCTTTTCCCCACAGATTAACCTCATCTTGGACCACAAGGTACTGTGCCATCTTGAAGAAAATTTCCCAGAGCCTCAGAAGTTCATCCCTGAAAGGTGGCTGAAGGATGGTGATCAACTTCAAAATGCGCATCCCTTCGTATATTTGCCTTTTGGATTTGGACCCAGAACGTGTATTGGAAGACGGTTCGCTGAGTTAGAGTCAGCAGCACTAATTGCTAACGTAAGTATTTTCATAATTTTTATGAGATTTCAAGAACATGGGTGACAATATCTTGTGTAATAGGGTTATGATCACTGTCAGTCTAACCCTACCGGGCGAGTTGGCCGTGCGGTTAGGAGCACGCAGCTATGAGGTCGCATCCGGGAGATAGCGGGTTCGAACCACACTGTCGGCAGGCCTGAAGATGGTTTTCCGTAGTTTCCCATTTTCACTCCAGGCAAATGCTGGAGCTGTACCTTAATTAAGGCCACGGCCGCTTCCTTCCCATTCCTAGGCCTTTCCTCTCCCATCGTCGCCATAAAACCTATCTGCGTCAGTGAGACGTAAAACAAATAGCAAAAAATGCCTAACCCTAAACGCAATGCTCCTAGTTCCTAAAAATTAACTATTACCAGTAGACAGAGGAATATACGAAGGCACGTGTATGAAATATTGGACTTGCTGGCCAGATGATAAGAAAATTTGATGGATAAGTTATGTCAAAATACAAAAGGTAAGGTAAGGCAAGGGTGTATTCTGCCCGAAGGCAGGTCCGAACCTCCGCAGAGGTGTGCTTGAGCCGGAGTTTACGTACGGTAGGGTGACCAGTTCGTTTCCGCTCCCCCCCCCCACTAACAGCTCGTGGCAAATCTTGACCACGCCCAATGTTGCGTAACTTCGGAGATCTCACGGGATACTGTGTTACACACCGCTACGGCCGTGGTCAAAACACACAATACAGATTATTTGCTATATAATTTGTGGTTAAATCTTGAAAGATACATTAACATTATCAAACTGATATCTATAATTAAATTTATATTAAAGAAACTCAATTACTTATTATGTCACTGCTGGATAAAGAGTGGAAATAAGACTATAGGATAGCAATTAGCCGATCTTCTACCCTAAAGGAAAAGGAGGAACATTTTGTTTTAACACTACGAATCGTAATCAATATTAAAGGAACTTAATGTTTCTAGTTTTGTGCCATACCTGGCCTGCTCTTACACTATCTGGTTCGCTATTCTGACGAACTTCTTACTTTCTGTCACACATGTGCACTCATTGACATGGCTACCATGGCCGCCTTTCACTTCTAATTGTACACGCAAACTTAGTCCAAGGAGTTCACAAATGTCGCTTGTGTCGTCGTGTGATATATCATGTTATTGTTTCCCGATCTTGTTCTGTCTGACTTTTCCATGGCTTTTCTTCTCATGTTTTATCTTGCTGAGGGGAAATGAAGTGTGACGCGATTTTTCTCGAAAGTTGTCCTTACACGCGTTATTTCAACCGTTTTAAGATGCAATCATTATTGGTCTCGGAGGTTTCCAGCGTGCTTTATTGCACTTACATGGATGGGTTCAAGGGTACTGGTATTATTATGGACTTTCATCATACTTTCTCCCTATTGTTGGCCTGCTTCGTGGCATTATGCTTAGTCATTATCATTTTTATCTCCGTAGCTATTTATTTCGTGGCCATTCTTGGTTCGCACCGTTTTTGTCCTCGTTATAGTAATTATGTTAGCTATGTTTTACATGGTGTGACGTCCCGGCACAAGTTCCGTGCAAGCTCTTTGCGCTATAAATGGTTACACGTATAACACATGATCATGATCAAACGTGTAATATGCTAATATTTATGTTCATCCTTACATGATCCAGTTCAATATTTATTGAATACTAAATACTATTTTTCTGTCTTTCAGATATTCCGCAATTTCCGTCTGGAGCATGACGAAGATTTGAAGGAAGTAGTTAATGTTATGTCTGCTGTTGGAAACAAATTGAACTTCAGACTAGAAGACAGATCGTAGTCCCAGAAGCCATTCGTCCCTCGTCCTTCCTAACGAAGCAATGTATCGAATTGTTCATATATTTTATAGCACTTGGCCACTTTGCGCACTCGTTCATTAGGAATCATCTCTAACTGGTTCAGCTTTGCTTCTTAGTAAAGTAAAAAAGACAGATTATGAATCTGCGAACAACAAACGTAACCTTGTTAAATTGCTTCTCCGCCTGATTGCGGCACTGTGGCTCCGTACCAACCTACAACTAAGATGGATTTTCTGCATTCCCAGCTCAATAAATCTTCCGCCATCACAATGAAAACTAATGTTTAGTTTATTTAATTTCCGATTGATAAATATCCCATAATATATCATACAGTTCGTATTACCACCATTAATCCAAGCACGGTAGATCATGTTTACGACTCTGGTAGCTTACTGAACTGTTCACTGCTCAAAAAACATTAGTTTTTATGTTTTAATACAACATATTATATACATTTTTATTTTACGATGGGATAGGAAATGGCTGTGATTGGGAAGGAAAGGAACATGCCTTAACTATGATACGGCCCCAAAATTTACCTTTTGTGCAAAATTGGGAAAACACGGAAAAACATTTTCACGGCTGCCGGCAGTTGGTTCAGCACCCATTGTCTGCCAAATACAAGCTGACATATATGTGAACCAAGCCGTTGTCCCACTCGCGTGCTACATCATAACTCCATTTACACGCCTCTGATATTTTCCATAGCAAAATAAACAAACAAACACACACACACATACACACACACGCATACTGAGTGAGTCAAACATGGATGATTTTCTTGGTAATGTGTCAAATAATTTATAATTTAGTATTTAATTTAAAATGAATAAATATGTACGCAACAGTCACTAAAGTGAAAGTTTGTTGTTACTCGTTTCACAATTCTGTAAATACTCCACTCGTAAAGTAAAAGATCACTTTCCGTGGCTGATGCATAAGTAAATGATGTATAATTTAAAAATAAATAAATAAATAAATAAATAAATAAATAAATAAATAAATAGATTTAATGTGTTATCTCGAGATTATAATTAAATTACTTTTCCTTCTTAAGCAATTTTTTTGAGAAATGCTGTATCTCTAGTAAAGATTGCGTGCCAAAAGCCTGGATTAAATTCCAAACCTCTCCGCACTGCTCATATGGAGTGAGGGCATATGACGCTGTTGATGGTGATTCGTCCGTCGGAATGTGACGTTAAGCCTTGAGCAGACCCCTTGGTGCTACAGGAGTAGGCTATGTGCCGGCACCGGGTTTCACCCTCTCCCTACTATCATATATCACGTCATTCATTTCATTTCATTAACTCCTCTGATGAGGTTGTCGTCAGGAAGGGCATCCGGTCATTAAAAACCCGCAACGACAGATTCATCTCACCTCATACCCGATCCCGTAGGGATACGGGACAATGGTTGGACAAACATTGTATCTCTAGTAAATTGCTAGCTCCATTTGTTTATCAGTGACCGAGTATCATTCTCCAGAGCTGTTTCAAAGGTAAGTGAATATTTGAAGGGACTAATGAAATTGTATTCATACCATGTCATACGATATAGTACTGTAGCGTAGACTATATGTGGTGAAATATTTAGTGTTTACCCAACAAACTATATTACAACTCGGCTTGTCACAGACCACAAGATTGCTTATTCACCCTCTAGAACAGTAAAACTAAAAGTCTAAGCCAAAATACCTGCAAGCAGTAACTAAGGCAATAGTTAGTGATGATGACGACGAATAATATTAATTTCGCTTGACTATGGGTAATCTGGTGCTGTCTTTGTAAGACAGACCATCTTAAAATGGTGAGGGGCAGCTGCCCTGTGTAAGAGACTGCGCGTTATTGTGGTGGAAAACAGCTGACTAATGATCGTGTTTTTTTCAGTCCCCACTATCGGTTTTCTAAACACAATAGAAGGCCAAAATATTGTAGCCTATCAGTAAATGACCTTCACTGGCTCTCACCCTCGGATGTCGAACTGGAATTACAAACTAGGGAAAATATATTTGTTTTCTTGTCTTCTATATTTGTGCAAAACATTGTGGCGGGTTATTAGGTCATTTAAAACTACAAAATACACGCATGTACATAAAAACCAGAACACCTTGAAAGACTAGAGGTAGGAAGTTCATATTCACAGGACATGTGCAGTAATATGTTCTGCAGAAATGATTAACATTTGAAGGATGTCGGCCCTCAGGCTCAAGGCCCACATCGATATCTCTGCGTACCACCACCGACTGGTAACATTTGCCTGCGACTCCCGTTGTCGCTATAAACCGAAGGTAATGGATCATTGTGACTTCATCAGACATGCAGGATATCTCGCAGACATATCTGAGAACCGTACCGTCAAATGAGTGAGTGTATGAGAGTGCGCATTATTGGCATGAGAGAATGTGATGGATCCATCCGGGAAATTGCTGCTCGTGTGGGACGAAGTGTGGCGGCAGTGCAACGGGTGTGTACAGAATGGTTCACAGAAGGTCGTAGAACACGACGAGATGGGTCTCGTCGTACCATCCAGGCCACCCCCCCCCCCCCCACCGAGAAGATCTATACCTCATTCCAATGGCATTGCAGGACAGTTTTGCGTCCTCCTCGTCTCTGGCACAACAGTGGAACAGTGCAACACATCGTACACTAGCAGGAGTGACAGTCCGTCACCGTTTATTATGGTCTGGATTGTCTGACTCGTTGCCTGCACGGTCAGCGTACTGGCTTTCGGTTCAGAGGGTCACGGGTTCGATTCCCGTCCGAATCGGGGATTTTAACCTTAATTGGTTAATTCCAATGGCACGGGGACTGGGTGTATGTGTTGTCTTCATAATCATTTCATCCTCATCACGACGCGCAGGTCGCCTACGGGTGTCAAATAGAAAGACCTGCACCTGGCGAGCCGAACCCGTCCTGGGATATCCCGGCACTAAAAGCCATACGACATTTCATGGTCTGGTTTTACCGGCGCGTCGTCCACTTCTCCGCCTACCGTTGGTTTGAGCATAAACGTGCCAGACCGCAATGGTTAATGGAACGTCGTCACTGGGGTCAATAATGGCAGCAGGTAGTGTTTTCGGACGAATCCAGGTTCTGCTTCTGTGAAAATGACGGCCGCATTTTTGTTCGCCACAGACAGGGGGAGGGGCATCACATTCGCACTAGACATACAACGCCAACCCAAGGCGTTAAAAATGGGATGTACCTATGCAGTTGGTCTGGTGACAATCCAGCCCTCTCACTCCCAGGGATAACTAGCACTAATATCATTGGTCCATCAGGGTTTTTCTTCACCTTGCCAGACAATTCATGGTAATTGAGAATTGACAGTTTAACAGAATATTGACAATGAATTAACTGAGAAAGCTGCTAATATTCCCCTAATAAAAAACATCGCTTTGGATTTCTTTAAAGTGATACAAAATATTCCCTTAGAACCTTAGATTGACCTGAGCTTGGTTGTCGTTCTTGTTCCACTTGACGATTTCATCTTGAAGTTGGTGAATTACGCGTGCATCACACGTGCCTTTTTTTTTTTTTTTTTTTTCTACAAGTTGCTTTACGTCCCACCGACACAGATAGGTATTATGGCGAAGATGGGGTAGGAAAGTGCTAGGAGTGGGAAGGAAGCAGCCGTGTCCTTAATTAAGGTACAGCCCCAGGATATATCTGGTGTGAAAATGGTAAACCATGGAAAACCATCTTCAGGGCTGCCGACAGTGGGCTTCGAAGTCACTATCTCCCGAATACCGGGTACTGTCCGCACTTACGCGACTGCAGCTATCGAGCTCGGTCATGCCACTTGTAAATGAGCGAACGTTTGTCCTTAAAATGGTGATAACCACTACAGCAAACGTTTGGCATTGTTGGACGTAACCATTATTATCTCTGGGACCATGCAATTGAGAGTCAAATTTTAACCATTTACGGATAAACTTTACAATGTATCTCTTAATAAATATTTCTTTCCATTGCTCGAAACACTTCTCATCCGGCCCCGCGGTGTAGGGGCTACGCGTCCGCCTGTCACCCGGCGGCCCCGGGTTCGACTCCCGGCTGGGTTAAGGTTTTTTAATTGTAAGTAATTAATACCCCTGGCCTGGGGCTGGGTGCTTCTGTCGTCCTTAATGGTTCTTTCCTCACATTCAACACTCCCGCCATTTCCAAATACACGCAGTTTCACAACATATGGTGCAAAGTAGGGACAGAAGATTTCTCAGGTCGACGCCCCGAATAAATAGCATTTTTACCTTTTAAATAACTTATTTCCTCTGGCGATGCAAATCTTCTTTCATAATTTCTGTATCTACTCATCCTCCTCATCTAAATGCTTATTCCTATTTCCTCAGAGTGTAGGGTATAATCTGATTTTTAAAAAAGATACGAGTAAGTTCTTCAAGTAATATTTTAAAAGAAACCGTTTTTGAGATTTCCAAGAAGACAATATATATTTTTGGTTATTTATACTTCGCTTTTACGTCTCACCGACACAGACAGGTCTTACGGTGACGATGGCATATGAATGTGATAGGAGAGGGAAGAAAGAGTCTGAGGCCGTAATTATGGTACAGCACCAACATTTGCGTGGTGTGAAAATGGGAAAACAGGTAAAACCACGCATCCATTGTAGAAAAAGTGATACAGTTCAATTTTAAAATTCCAAGGATTATTTTATATTGAAAATGAGGTTTTAACTACACATATGGAATTTAACATTCACGAAACATATTTTGCTAACACGTACGGTGGTATGAAAATATCTGAATATTAGAATAATATGCAGTGTAAAACCTTGGCCATGTATTTGAATACATGCACGCTAATAATATAAACTTTCATTAGCACAAGAATCAGAATCACTAATTTAGCCATGTTGCGAACAGCCCATTTAAGAGTAATATCCCCAACCCGACAGGAAATCCAACCCGGGACTCTCTTAACCGAAGGCCGCTAGGCTGACAATTCACGTAAGTAGCCTGACTGCAAAGTAGTAAACAATTAAATAAATATAGATTACCTCGTAAAAGTCCGACTCGTTGGCTGAATGGTCAGCGTACTGGCCTTCGGTTCAGAGAGTCCCGGGTTCGATTCCCAGCCAGGTCGGGGATTTTAACCTTCATTGGTTAATTCCAATGGCCCGGAGGCTGGGTGTTCGTGCTGTCCCCAACATCCCTGCAACACACACACCACACACAACACCATCCTCCACCACAATAGCACCCAGTGTCCTACAAATGGCAGATGCCGCCCACCCTCATCGGAGGGTCTGTTTTACAAGGGCTGCACTCGGCTAGAAATAGCCACACGAAATTATTATATACCTCGTAAAATTGAGCGGCTAAATTATAAGTAAAACCAACACGAAAATAACTTTTCCCTTATTTTCATCGTCATTTTGCTCATTTCATTTGGAATGGTTAGAACACTTCTTTGATTCTTTGGTTCCCACCACACACCGTGTCATGCAGGTCTCGGGAGAGCTGCCTATTCAATCACCTATGGCTGAGTTTTCCATGTATGTCCTATCCTGTTGATAGTATAAGATATATACACCTCTTCAAATTGAGGTGTTAACAAGGAAATTTATAAGATTATCAATCACCTTTGATTGTGTATTTACTGCACAATGTATTTTATAGAGTGGACTAGCGAAGGTAAGTTCTGCCCTTGCCAGGTGCGCGGCCTTTCTCAGGAAGAGATAATCATACAAATTACTGTAGTGTTGGGCACTGCGTGAGGCCTTGAAGCGGATTTCAATTTTTGTCAAGTCATCAGTCTCGAGAACAAAACACATCAACTGATGACGTGATTCCATCTCCATACAAGCAAGAGACCAGTCCTTAATATTTACGGAGTAACCACAGTTATATTTCAGTTTCTGTCGGTGATTGTCGTAGCTCCTGCTCTGAACCAAAAAGATTGCAGTTCTGATTGAAGTAGGAGTTTGAGGTAAGGTTATCATATTCTAATCGATTTAGTCGGAAATACGATGCAGTATGATTATTGTTAGATACTGTTGGACAGTACTTCTATCGATATATTTTGGTTCGCCGCATACATGGGGAGAGGCATCACATAGATTACTTTCGCACAAGACATACAGCGCCAACTCAACGTCTTATGGTGTGGGGCAGGGTGCGAAATCGCCGGGGGGGGGGGAGGGGGAGGAGGGAGGGTTCCCCCCCCACCGATGATTTTATCTCAAAAGATAAAATTGCCCAGGGGGAAATGTTTCATTATAAAATGAGGAAAATGTAACACATATTTTACTGAAATCAATTTCCTTTACTGTGCATATTTTCATAAAAACAACAGTAATACATATAAGTTCGAAATAATACCAGGACTGCCACACCTTGAGCAATAAAACAACGCAGTGGTGACAACTCCGCACATACAGCCTATTGTTCATATTTCATTCTGGCAAATCTATCTGAAACCCGGGAATAATTTTCCATTGAACATCATTCTTGTTATAACAACAGAATTCAAACAAAAACATTTTAAATTTACATTTTTAAGGGGAGGGGGCAATTTCCTTAGAAATGAATTATATACCCCTATGTACTGCCTTACGATCCTTCACCCCCCCCCCCCACAATTTTTTCCGATTTCGCACAATTGTGTGGGGTGCTATTGTGTACAACCATAAATCACAGTCGGGGCGAGTCCAAGGCTCTGTGACCAGTTTGACCTACGTCAATGACATCCTACTACCCGTAACCATACCCTTCCTGCACGACACCCCCGGCGCCATATTTCAGCAGGACAATGCGCGACCACATGTTGCTGCACGAACACGTGCCTTCTTGTTGTCACAGGATGTCAGAATCCTGCCTTGGCTCGCCCAATCACGGGACTTAACGCCAATCGAAAATGTGTAGGATATGGTGAAACGATGGGTGCGGCGTTGTGATCAGTGCCAACCACCAAATATGAACTATGGAACCAGGTGAATGCAGCATGGATGGCTATACCCCAGGATGCAATTCGCGCCTTATACGCGTCGATGCCATCACTCATGGAACAAGTTATCAGTGCTCATAGAGGTCCAATTGCCTACTATGCAGCAGGACACACGCTGAACCTAGGTGACTGAAATCCTAATGGTTTCTGCAGAACATACTAATGAACATGTCCTAAGAATATATGAACTTCCGATCTCTAGTCTTTCAAGGTTTTAATTTTTTTATGAACATGAGTATATTATCATTACGCTTTCATTTACATGGCCAAACCATCTATATATATAAAAGAACTTGTCCTGACTGACTGACTGACTGATTCATCATCGCCGAGCCAAAACTACTGGACATAAAGACATGAAATTTTGGGGATATATTCATATTAAGATGTAGGTGCTCGCTAAGAGAGGATTTTTGGATATTAGGCCGCTAAGGGGGTGAAATTTTAAAATGAGTGTATCTATATCTCAAAACCTTGAAAGTTCGCAGATGTAAAAATTAGTATTTAGAACTTTAAAGACAAGGAAATAGGTACTTTTTTGTTTTCAGAAAATCCCAATAGGAGGGGTGAAAAAGGGTGAAAAAGGGGTTGGATGCCTTTAATAAGGATACCGGTACTTATATCTCAGAAACTAAAGATGTTACAGACTTGAAAATTGGTACTTTTGATCTCTCTTAAAAATAAAGGAACACGTATTTTTTTATTTTGGAAAATCCAATTAATGAGCGGGTGAAAAAGGGGGTGATTTTTTTAAAATGAGTGCATCTATATCTCAAAACTTTTAAAGTTTACAGATGTAAAGATTGGTATTTAGAATCTTCATTAAAAGTAAAGAAACACGTATTTTTTTGTTTTCGGAAAATCCCAATAGGAGGGGTGAAAAGGGGTGAAAAATGGGTTGATTGCCTTTAATGAGGATACTTATATCTCAGAAACTGAAGATATTACAGACCTGAAAATTGTTGTTTGGGATCTCCTTTAAAAATGAACACGTATTTTTTGTTTTTGGAAAATCCAATTAATGGGCGGGGGTGAAAAGGGAGTTAATTTTTAAAATGAGTGTATCTATATCTCAAAACTTTTAAAGTTTATAGATGTAAAATTTGGCATTTAGAATCTTCTTTAAAAATAAGGAAACACGTATTTTTTATAAAAATCCCAAAGGAAGGGTGGAAAAGGGTGAAAAAGGGGTTGAATGCCTTTAATGAGGCTACTTATATTTCAGAACCTGAAGATATTACGGACCTGAAAATTGGTATTTGGGATCTACTTTTAAAATAAAGAAACAGGAATTTTTTCGTTTTTGGAAAATCCAATTAATGGGGGGGGGGTGAAAAGGGGGCAAATTTTTAAAATGAGTGTATCAATATCGCAAAACTTTTAACGTTTATAGATGTAAAAATTGGTATTTAGAATCTCCTTTAAAAATAAAGACACACGTATTCTTTTGTTTTGGGAAAAACCCAATAGGAAGGGTGGAAAAGGGTGAAAAAGAGGTTGAATGCCTTTAATGAGGCTACTTATATTTCAGAACCTGAAGATATTACAGACCTGAAAATTTGTATTATTGATCTACTTTAAAAATAAAGAAACAGGTATTTTTTTCGTTTTTGGAAAATCCGAATAATGGAAAGGTGAAAAGGGGGGTGAAATTTTAAAATGATTGTGTCTACGTCTTAAAACTTTAAAAGTTTACAGATGTAAAAATTTGTATTTAGAATCTCCTTTAAGGATAAAGGAACACGAATTTTTTGTTTTCTGTAAATCCCAATAGGAGGGTAGTAAAAGGGTGAATAATGGGTTGAATACCTTTAATGAGGATACATATATCTCAGAAACTGAAGATATTCCAGAACTGAAAATTTGTAGATGGGATCTCGTTTAAAAATAAAGAAACACGTCTTTTTTTGTTTTTGGAAAATCCAATTAATGGCGGTTAAACAGGAGTGACAATTTGGGGGGAATTTTCTGTAAGACTATATCACAGAATATCTGAGAAACGTAAAATGTTACAGACGTAAAAAGCAGGTATTTGGAATCTCCTGTAAATGTAAAAAAACATAGGTGATTTCTTTTTGGAAACTCCACTTAAGGGGAACTAAAAAGGGGTGAAAATTTAAAATGAGTTTTTTTACTGTATATCTCAAAAAACTTAACATGTTACAGAGGTAAAATTTTATTTTATCTCTATTAAAAATAAAGAAACGAGTATTTTTAGTTTTCGGAAATACCACTTGGGGGAGGGGGCAAAAGTGACTGAAAATGGTGAATTCTTTTAATTAGGCCACTGATATCTCAAAAATGAAGATGTTACCGACGTGAAATTTGATATTTGGAATCTGCTTAGAAGTAAAGAAACACGTATTCTCGGAAAATCCAATGAAGGGGAGGGGGGTGAAAGAATTGAAAAATTAATTGACTTAATTGTATGAGAATACATACATCTAATAAAAGCTAAAGTTGTTACAGACGTGGAAATTGATATTCGGATCTCCTTGAAAAATAAGTAAAAACCCGTTTTTTGGGGGGAGGTAATCATCTTGGGGGGCGGGAGTGAAAAGGAGTTGAATTCCTTTCATGAGGACACATACATCAAAAACTGAAGAAGTTAGAGTCGTGATAATTGGTTTTTAGAATATCCTTTACTATTAAAGAAACAAGTATATTTTGCCGGAAAATTCACTTGGGGGGGGGGGTGAAAGGAAGTGAAAAAAGTGAATTATTTTTATGGGCATACTTATATATCAAAACTGAAGGTAATAGACGCGAACATTGGTGTTTGTAATCTCCTTTAAACATAAAGAAACACGCCTTTTTTATTTTTTTGGGAGGGTGTTAAATAAACTTAACGACTGTGGGGTGTAAAAGGTGGTGAGACAAATTGATTTACTTTTCATAATGTACTTATAAGGAGCCTCCGTTGCTCAGGCGGCAGCGCGCCGGCCTCTCACAGTTGGGTTCCGTGGTTCAAATCCCGGTCACTCCATGTGACATTCGTGCTGGACAAAACGGAGACGGGACAGGTTTTTCTCCGGATACTCTGGTTTTCTCTGTCATCATTCATTCCAGCAACACTGTCCAATATTTCATTTCATTTGTCATTCATCAATCATTGCCCCAGAGGAGTGCTTCGGCAGCCGGCACAATTCCTGAGCTTGACCTCCTTTATTTGATCCTCTGAGATCAGACGTAAAATCAGGATTGCTTCACGAGTTCCTACATTTCTTCTGAATCCAATCTGATCTTCTCCCAGCTCAGTTTCAACTTGTCCTTCCACTCTTCTGGAAACAGTACGTGTAAAAATTTTGCAGGCATGAGATATTTAACTAATGTTGCGGTGGTTTTCACACTTGTCCGTACCAGCTTTCTTAGGAATAGGTATAACGACTTGCTGCCACAAATCGGATGGCACTTCTCCAGTCTCACAGATCATACACACTAAATGGAATAACCCCGCCATACCAGTTTCTCCCAACGCAGTCATTAATTCAGAGGGAATGTTATCAATTCCAGGTGACTTGTTCACATTTAGGTCTCTTAAAACTCTGTCGAGTTCTGACCACAAAATTGGGTCTTACATTTCATCAGCATCAACAACCACTTCTTGTTCCATACCTATACCATCTACGTCATCACTTTGATACAACTGCTGGATATATTCCTTTCATTTTTCTGCCTTGTCTTCTTTCCCTAGAAGTGGTTTCCCATTTGCGATATTAATATACATAAACCTAGATTTCCTTTCTCCAAAGGTTTCCTTGATTTTCCTGTATGCAGCGTCTACCGTTCCTACGGCCATACACCCTTCAACATCCTTGCACTTCTTCAGCCATTCTTCCTTAGCTGTCCTGTATTTTCTACCCACGTCATTCTTTGTTCGCCTGTATTCTTTCTCCCCTCTAAATTTTTTGTATTCTTGTACTTTCGTCGCTCATCAGTCAGGTCCAGTATATCCTGAGTTATTGAATGTTTCTTAGTTAATCTTTTCTTTCCTCCTAGGATTTCTTCAGCAGCCCTAGAGACCTTATTCTTCACGACTATCCATTCTTCCTCTATTGTGTTTTTCTTCAGCCTTTTCACTTAGTCCTTGTGCAACATGTTCCTTGAAACTGTCCGTTTCACGCTTTTCTGTCAACTTGTCTACATCCCGTCTTCTTGCATTCCTTTCTTTCTTCAATTTCTTCAACTTCAGATACCATTTCACGACTAACAAGTTGTGGTCAAAGTCCACGTCTGTTCCTGCGAAAGTTTTGCAATCCAACACCTGGTCTCTGAATCTCTACCTAATCATAATGAAGTCCATTTGGTAGCCTCCAGTGTCTCCAGGAGTCATCCGCGCATATACACGCCGTCTGTGGTGTTTGAACTGTGTATTCACAAAGACGCACACTAAATGCTGTCACTCGCGTACAATAATTTATTTCCAACTATTTACACATCACACATCAATAAACCGCCATTTTAACAACTGCCTATCACGAAGAATCAGAAGACTAAGACTACCATATTGAAACAGCTGACTGCTACTTTAGCATGTCGGCACAAGCACAACACGAGTTCACAAAAACAACTCCTGTTAAATAATATCTCCACTAAACCATCAAGTCTGCCTCCTTATATGTGTGTCTAGCTAGGCTTCTAGAAGCACATGTCACAACCTATCATCTCGTTAATTCTACAGTGTTCAGCAGCATAGTTACAATATAAGGAAGGCTCTACATAGTTCCCGCCGTACATTCTGGATATTACGGTGTGTTGCACAATACTGCAGTGGATTACACATCATATGTGCAGGTAATAATAAGTTATATAATATTAATTACGGATTCTTACATTAACTAAACTCATATTAATATATATACAGCATATGTTTCATGTCATAACCTCACAAATAATATGATCGTCCGTACCTAACTACGTAAATAATAATAATCCTAATACTAATAAATGGACGTAAACACTTCGCATCCACACCTCACAAGACATAATAATAATAATAATAATAATAATAATAATAATAATAATAATAATAATAATAATAATAATAATAATAATAATAATAATAATAATACTGTAATAATAATAAGCAACATCATCATCATTTGAGCTCGATATTGGCATTATTTACTCGTGGGTTAAATAATATTGTTTTCAAGTTATGTAAGACTTACACTTGCGACAATATCCCCCCCACCCCATAACTTGAAGCAGTTTCAACAGTCCGTCACACTCGTCGACTTTGCCTTGGTCGTAGATTGTATCTTCTCTCTTCCTCGACGTCGCTGGATGTGCTCTCATCCTCTTGACCAGATCGTGCCGTGTCGGGGATCGGTGTTGCCTCGCTGCCAGCCTCTTCCTCGATGGTAGTCGACGCGATTTTCTCATGACCAGCTCGTGCTGTCTCATTAGTAGCCCCTCCTCCAGGCGGACCCTTGGCAGTACCAGGCCTACTCTGCATGTGCAGCTGTTGGTTGAATTGCCGCAACTCCGATGCGTGGACCTTGAAAGGAGGGTTGGTCTTTAGTAAGTAGACCCCATGGCCCATCTGCTTATCCACCTCGACGGGACCAACCCACTCAGGTGCGAGACCTGCGCGAAACTCCCCAATTTTATTACTGACTGGGTGGTTACGTCGCAGTACTTGTTGGCCTGGTAGGAATATCGGAGTCTCTTCGACATCTTGAGCCTTGGCCTGGGTAAGGGATCTCTTTTCGGCCATAGCTTGCTTTTCGATCTCCTGCTGCTGCTTATGCTGCCACTCTACTAGGGAAATAGCTGCATTACCTTCAACAGATGTGGGTGGTGGACAACTCTCCTTATCCCCGGCGCCGTATAGCTGTCGAGCAAGGAACAGCTGCGCTGGTGAATAGCCAGTGACGCGGTTGATTCGTGGTCGCAGAGCAAAGAGTAACTGCGGTATCTGACGGTCCCACAGTCAATGTTCTTCCTCTATTAGGTGGACACGTAGCATCTTCTTTAGCTCCTGGTTCCGTCGTTCCGTTGGATTGGCCCTTGGGTTGTAGATAGGAGTTGTCCAGTGCTCCACACACCATTCTGTCATCATTTTCTGCCACTTCCTCGACGTGAACTGACTCCCATTGTTTAACGGAATGCAGGGTGGATAACCGTAGCGACTGAATACCTCTTCTTGTAGAAGACTGGCGATGCGTCCCGTCGTGGCTTCTGGTATCGGAAAGGCCTCAATCCATCTTGTGAAGAGGTCGGTGAATACTAGGAGTCTTGTTTTACCGCGTGGTGCTCTAGGGTAAGGACCCATCAAGTCCAGGGCTATGACCTCACAAAGGCGTTGCGTCCTCGCTTACTGGAATATGCCTTCCTGTTGCTCGCCTTGGTGCAAGCGCAGATGAAGCACCCCTTCACATAGTCCAGGATGTCCTTCCGCATGTAGACCCAGAAGAATCTTCGTCGGATAGACACGTATGTCTCTTCCCCTCCTGGATGTCCGGCTTCAGTGCTGTCATGGAACATCTCGAGGATGTCCGCCGTGTGCTGTCTACGGATCAGCACTACAATAGGCGTGTCGAAGAGGTGTGATCTGTACCTTAAGAGTCCTCCGTCAACACGGAAGTACTTGTAGCACATCTAGAATTCCCTCGGGACGAGTCGATTATCGGTGTTCTGTTTTCTAATTGCCTACGTCATATTCCTACAGGGCTTGTCTTGTTCTTGCCATCGCTTAATTATTTTCAGATCAAGTTCCTCCTTGATGGTCATAAGAAAAGGTTCCTTGGGTTCACTCTGGTGTTTTCGCGGAAACTCCATCTCGGCAGTGGTTGTCCTAGCTTCAGGTTCTATCGCCAGGTGCCTAGAGGATATCTTGCCTTGAAGCTGCATTAAAGGGACACATCTATCCTTAGAGAGGTGGTCATAATAATTACGGAGTTCAACAACCTATGGATTCACTATCAAAAATAAGCAAAGAACAATATACAAATTCTCACATCTACTGTATACGGATAATTCGAAACTGTATGCTGCATTACAGAGACAAGTTGAACACTTTGTTTCAATTACTCACAATTTCTCCCCAGACGTCTGCATGAAATTTTCGACTCGATGAATATGCCACCCAGACATTAAGGTGGTGTTCTTTCTCATCACAAGTCATTCACTCTGAAGCAACAGATACTTCACTACAAACAATAAAGAAAATCTGCTTCACAATTGAAATAACCTGCCCGAATTCGCACAAACTCCAATGAACACATCAGAGAAGATATAAAGTAAACGGATCTGGCCACAGAAATAAAAATTCTGTGGAAACTCAACAATGTTACCATCATTCCAGTATTGAATGGATGTAATGGTATTATATCAAAGACACTACACAGGAGCATCGCAACACTTAATCTACACCCTCTCACTTACAGAGAATTAAAAAAGGCAACAATTCTGGCCACTTCCTATATAGTAAGGAAGCTTATTGGCATGAACTATCCACCATATACGGAGGACTAATGAAAATCATATACTAATCACTTGGACTATTTATGTATAGTAAGTATCCTATAGGTCCGCCTCTGTAGTGTAGTAGTTTGTGTGATTAGCTGCCACCCCCGGAGGCCCGGGTTCGATTCCCTGCTCTGCCACGAAATTCGAAAAGTAGTACCATGGCAGGAACGGGGTCCACTCAGCCTCGGGAGGTCAACTGAGTAAAGGTGTGTTCGATTCCCATCTCAGCCATCCTGGAAGTGGTTTCCCGTGGTTTCCCACTTCTCCAGGCAAATGTCGGGATGGTACCTAACATAAAGCCACGACCAATTCCTTCCCTCTTCCTTGTCTATCCCTTCCAATCTTCCCATACCCCACCAAGGCCCTGTTCAACATAGCAGGTGAGGCCGATTGGGCGATGTACTGGTCATCCTCCCCAGTTGTATCCCCGACTCACAGTCTGAAGCTCCAGGACACTGCCCTTGCGACGGTAGAGGTGGGATCCGTCGCTGAGTCCGAGGGAAAACCAACCCTGGAGGGTAAACGGATTAAGAAAGAAAGAATCATCTAAATATCTGTAAAATGTGTTTGTCAACATTGTAAGTATATATCAGAATATATGGAGCATATGTGCGTATGTACATTGTACATTGTACCGAAAGAGCACATAAAATAATAGCAAAATTGTTTATAATATTATAATAATAATAGTAATAATAATAATGATATTGATAATAATAATAATAATAATAATAATAATAATAATAATAATAATAATAATAATAATAATAATAATAATAATAATAATAATAATAATAATAATAATAATAATAATAATAATAATAATTTCCGGCTCGTTGGCTGAATGATCAGCGTACTGGCCTTCGGTTCAGGGGGTCCCGGGTTCGATTCCTGGCCGGGTCGGGGATTTTAACCTTAATTGGATAATTCCAATGGGTTGGGTTCTTGGTGTGTGTGGCGTATTCATCATTAGAAAGCATCCTAGGTAGGGCCCTAATCTTCACAGACATGCAGGTCGCCTAATAGGCCGTCTACGAGAAAACGACTCACACTACAATACAGTGATTAAAACGGAATGTCTGTATGCTAGTGAATGCCTCCAAATGACAGGAAAAGCGGGACTGAGAGAAGCTGAGAAATTTGAAAGAAAGATCCTTCGCAAAATAATGGGTCCAAAGATTGTGGATGGACAGTATAGGCTGCGAGGAAGGGAAGAACTTTACCGAGACAATGAAAGGCTAACTGAGTCCATGAGAAAACGGAGACTTAAATTCTATGGGCATTTATTTAGAATGGATGAGAAGAGACTAACGAAAAGGATTTTCACAATACTAGACAGCAGACCTAAAGTGTTGGACAAATGGTTCAGGGAGGTGAGAAAGGATCTCAGACAGGTGGGACTAAATTCGGAAGACATCTCAAACCGAACAAAGTTTAGGTCAGTGATCGACAGATTTCAGGGATTCCATGACGAACCAAAACTTAACCGTGGGTGGACGGACGAAAGAAGACAGGCTGCCAGAGAGAGGATGCTGAAGTTCTGGGCTGTGAGTAAGGCTTCCAGAAACATGTAATTGTTATCTAACGTGGTCTCTAATGGCCGTAAACGAATATATAATAATAATAATAATAATAATAATAATAATAATAACCATCTTATGTACTCAGCTATCCTGTGCAGGCATTGTTATTTGGCTACCTGGTCAATTTCGACGTTCCGTTTCAGTCTAGGCCTACTAGATGGAACAGTAAACCGAGTCTCTCTTTTCCGTCTGTGGAAGAGTTTTAATTACTTTTATCGGAAAGGGACGATACGTTTCCTAGATAGAACTTGAGCGAAACAACTTAAGTTTTAAAGAAAATGTAACTGTTCCTTTCCATTCATGAAGTGCAATGATGCACAGCTTACCGATCAGTTAAATGTCTAACAATAAAGATAATATTACAACTAAATTTACCTTTTTGTCACAAATTCCATGACAAACTTCAAAGTCCCCAAACCTAACCGCTTAAAGGTTGATGATTCAGATAAAGAACAAGTCACACCTTTCACTTGCCTAGGTCAGAAAATTGCAGAGGATGGAATGTGCACCACTGAAGTTACCTACCGTATTGCTCTGGTGGTGGTGGTGGTGGTGGTGGTGATTAATGTTTAAGACGAAGTACACTTGGGTAACTAGCCTGTAACGTGCCTTGTGAATCGATATGGCATGCGATATGATGCGTAGAAGAGGAAAGAACAGTTTCTCGAAAGTTTTTGGTGCAACCCGTGAATGAGAGAATCGAAAATTACTATGTTTTGGGGTGAACTGCAAAAGGACGATAACAAATGAATTTTGCTGATATACGGTACTTTCCCTAAACTGTTCAGATATGAAATCATCAATACATTGATTTTGTAACCCATATCTGGTGTCAACTTCAGCCTTCTGTATGTTGCAGTAATCGAGCTGCCTACGTCACGCATGCGTGAAATGGAATATCTCAGAGGGGACAAGGCGTAATTACAGGTTTCATCACTGTTTTGTCTCAAACGGTTATTTTTTCCTCTAAATGAGGATGCTACATGCATTTGTATGGACAGCTGCATAGTATGGCTGTGAAAGACGGACACTATAAAAAACCGAAAATAACTGCCTTCACGCCTCTGAGATGTGGTGCTATCGTGAGATGTTAAATG
Source organism: Anabrus simplex (assembly GCF_040414725.1). NCBI lineage: Eukaryota > Metazoa > Arthropoda > Insecta > Orthoptera > Tettigoniidae > Anabrus > Anabrus simplex. The sequence continues at coordinate 393,894,528 of NC_090268.1, forward strand.
TGACGAGGAAAGTTAAGATGTCAAATATCGGAGTCCTAGACACTGTGAACCAACGGAGATAAATCCTTCGCACCAACCGTTGTCTTGCATGGTGGAGGTCTCACAGTACGTCATTCCAATTTAATGAGAACTATGGCAGAATATTCTACTGAAGGAAAACATCCTCGAGGAGTACCTAGCAATATAATCCTTAAACAAACTCTAGTTTTTATCCAGGCACAAAATAATGTTCCAATAAACTAAGCGGCAGAACATAGGATAATCTGAAAATGTTTTGTGGAACCTGATCAGTCTTAGGACTGTAAACCAATGATGATCATCACAGTTTGTAATTACAAGTAGGTTCATACATAGTTCAAAAAAAATTAGGGGAGCATGATGTGTAACATCTGGAATGTTAACGTTAGTTTGGTAGATGGAGTTCCCATGGTCGTACAGCATACTACATCTGTAGGCGTAGCCATGCCTTAAACTGTTAGGTGACCCCTCAAAAAAAAGTGAATAGCTGTGAGTCCGTGTGCTGTTGTGAAGTACACAGACTACTGCGGTCATTTGAGCGCATTGTACGTAAACTAGCACATCCCATGAGACATCTTAACGAGGTCCAAGTCGCAAGAGCCGTCACTTTTATCCAGGAAGGATGGACGTTTCGTCGTGTTCCTTTGGATTTTAATGTCTCTTCGTCAGTTATTCAACGCTTGTAGAATCGCTACAAGGAGACAGGCCAGTTCACAAGGAGGGTTGGACAAGGTCGTGGACGCATGACAACCCCACAGGATGACCGATATCTGACCATCTGTGCGTTGCGGCGTCGTTCAGCAACTGCCAGAGAACTGCAACAAGACCTCAGGCTGGCCAATGGAGTCACGGAATCTGACCAGAGAAGTATCCTTTCGACCCAGATGTCCTGTTCGAGTATTTTTAACGCAGCAACATCGCGCAGCTCGCCTTCTGTTTGCAAATACCCACGTCAACTGGCAACTTCGCCAATGGAGACCTGTGTTGTTGACAGACGAGTCCAGATTTCCCCTGACACAGCGTGATGGACGTAAATGTGTATGGAAACGTCATGATGAGCAATACATGCCAAATGTTGTCCAGGAAGTTGACCGATTCGGACAAGGTTCTGTGATGGTGTGTCAGTATTGATGGCCGTATGAATCTTGTCATCGTCCGTCGGGCAGATACTGCTACAGCATGTGTTGGTTGCTGCATACGGTGTTGGTCCTGAATTCATACGCATGTACAACAATGCCAAGGCTCATGCAGCGCGCATCACCAGAGCTGTCTTATGAGAGTCCCGCCCAATCCCATCGATCATGTGTAGGATAGGCTTGACAGAAGAGTTCGTAGGCGACCTTTTCCACCACAGACTCTCCAAGACCTCGAACTGGCTCTCATTGAATAATGGGACCTGATACCGCAAGGTGACCTACGTCGACTTATACGGAGCATGTCACGTAGGTGCCAAGCTGTGATAAACGCTCGTGGAGGACATACACCATACTGAAGCTCTCCAACTCTGTTTGAACATTTTCGTTCGTGTTCTGAAAATGAACGCGAATCCGTCGATCTACTTTTGTATACTTCAACGGTAAATATTAAGTGTTTAGTTGGTAATATACCTGGGTGTGAGGTATTGTTTTGTGGAGCATGGCATACGTTCAAGAACACTGGCGTAGCCAAGGGGGGCCCAGGGGGGCTCAGGGGGGCAGAGCCCCCCAAAATATTTCCTGAAAGTAGAGCGAGTATCAGCCGTTGTTTTACGTGCGGTACGAAAAACTTATAAACGTACGCCGAAATGTCAATTTAACGTAGCTACAAGAATTTACTAGCAGGGCTCAATAGGGCCATACATAATTCTCCATATTTGTACTGCTTGAATGAAAGGAAGACACTTGGATTGTGATGTGCGGGGATATTTCGCTGTAGAGGTCTCACTATTGAGAATGTAACCGTGTTAAAATTGAATAACTGAAAAAGAGGTTCAACCTATTCAATACATAAGAATAGGGTGAACCTCTTTTTCAATTATTCAATTTTAACGTTAGTACTTTCAATACGGAATAATGAAATTTTTATCTTTAAATGTAACCGTGTGTTGAAAAATATCAAGACATGAAGAAAGGGGCAATTAGCAAGGGATTACTCAGTAGAGGGGCCGGAACGTGACCACCGAGATAACGGGGGCGACGGGCAGGAACAGTTGCAAACTTACAACATCTTGTCAGCTTTGGCACATCGGTTCCAGGAAACAACAATATCCTAGGGATCCTCGGGTTGTACCGTGGTTGAGAAATGTGCTGTGTTTAAGTTGCAGCGTTGGGAAGACTGTGACAGATTTGTGAGCTGCACGTTAGTTCCTCATTTTGTGCCATATAAGTAACTTTTTTTTGAAGAGGGACCGTTTTGTCACTGAGAAGCCAACACTATGTGCATCCTCGGTAAGTTATGAAAAAGTTTCTTTATTCTTACAGTAGGAAGACAATCGCGGATGCGTGCCTAAGTTCGATAAGTAGGCCTATATATTTTGTCAAATGCCCGGGGACTGATTGGAACCTCAAATGGCGACATCAAAATTGCGGGTAACTATTTTGCAATTGGCGGGCGTGATAACTCAGTTCCAATGGTTCTATTTCCTCATCAGGACGGCCCAGGCTTGAATCGCAGTCGATGCATGAAACATTTTTTAAATGGGAAGTCACGTTCTATTGATATGCATTCTACTTAAAACACTAGATCCCGTCCCTTACCTTTCCTTACAGACTTTTGAGCCAGTACCGCAACATTTATGGTGGTGTATTTTGAGTATCCAACCATTATTCAGACTTACCTTGTATCTTAAATGGTGAGCGAATGCAGTGGCGTACCCACAAAATAATTTCAGTGGCCAGTAGTGTGGATACGTTTCCTTGGAAGGGGTTGTGAAAATATTTTTTATTTAGAATTTGCTTTACGTCCCACCGTAGGTCTTATGGCGACGATGGGAAAAGAAAGGGCTGAGAGTGGGAAAAAGCGACCGTGGCCTTAATTAAGGCGAAACCACAGAAAACCATCTTTAGGGCTGCCGACAGTGGTGTTTGAACTCACTATCTCCCGGATGCAAGCACACAGCTGTGCGCCCCTAACCGCACGGTCAACTCACCCGGTGGATATGAAAAGAAAGCCGGTCCTACCGAGTGCGGTGACGGATCTTCAGTAGATATTGTTGGTTTTGATTGTTACCATGTACAATCTTAGCTTCTGTACTCTTAACATAAACCTGCTGCATTATTGAAACTGTCCGTAAAATTGACAATATCGTTCTTCGTTTGTGAGGAAGTAGAATCTTCATTTAATTTGTCTTCTTAAAAAAGGAACCACTTTCGTACTACACCCCGTGAAGGTGACTACCTTCCAGGCCGTAGATATTTCGATTACGGGAGACTCGGGAAAACTCTACTGCACCCAAAAACAATCCTCTATCCTCCTCATCCGATGCCTTTCTTAACTCTGTCAGTGCCGGGAATCGAATGCAGGATGCCTTAAGTCAAATTCGAAAATAAGGATACCTAAAAGTAACCAGCCGACTCCACGGTGTACGGTTAGCGTGTCTGCCTCTTACCGGAGGCCCCGGGTTCGATTCCCGGCCAGGTCAGGGTTTTTATACCTGGATCTGAGGGCTGGTTCAAGGTACACTCAGCCCACGTGTTTATAGTTGAGGAGCTATCTGACGGTGAGATGGCGGTCCCGGTCTAGAAAGCCAGGAAAAACGGCGGATAGGATTCGTCGTGCTGATCACACGACATCTCGTAATCTGCAGGCCTCCGGGCTGAATAGTGGTCGCTTGGTAGGCGATGGCCGTTCGGGGCTGTTACGCCATGGAGTTTGGTTCGGAAAAGTGAACAGAGAAGGAAGCGACACCCCTGCAAGGTTCCTTAGCTTCCAGCTAGTTCTTCTGTCCGGCCTCGTGCATTTAGGACAGTAAGAAAACGTACGCCTTAATAAATGCTCCTCATAAAACCTTTGTAAAAATACTAACTGCATCTATTTATAACAATAATTACAAACGCCTCCTTTTCATGTGACTCAGTTGGTTGAGTCGCTGTCCTTCTGAGTCTGAGTTCGCAGGTTCAAATCCCGGCTTGGATCGGTAACCCTTAAAACGGTGTTGAAATGGCAACAGCTCAGTGTCGTTGGTTTCTGGCACGTTAATAAAAATTATACATACGAATATTAGCGTCACAAAACTCTAACTTTATACTACTATATTCTGTATCCCAGGCTTGCGAGGGAAAGTAATTAACAATTTACTTTACGTCGCACCGACACAGATAGGTCTTATGGCGACGGTGGGATAGGAAAGGATTAGGAGTGGGAAGGAATCGGCCGTGGCCGTAATAATTAAGGTACAGCCCCAGCATTTGCTTGGTGTGAAAATGGGAAACCACGGGAAAACATTTTCAGGGCTACAGACAGTGGGGTTCGAATCCACCATCTCCCAGATGCAATCTCACAGCTGCGTGGCCCTAACCGCGTTGGAAACTAATAGCACAAGGTAAACCCTACTTATGTGGTAACGTGTATTTTTCTTTACCAACTAACAAAATATCTATTATTTATTTATTTATTTATTTATTTATTTATTTATTTATTTATTTATTTATTTATTTATTTATTTATTTATTTATTTATTTATTAGTGCCTTCAGTACAGTGGCGAAGTTGGGGCTCCAGGCCCTCTCGTACCCTTAACCACATACTAATCAGAATCTTAAATAAAATACTGAGATACTTAAAATGGTTAAAACTTCATAATTTAAGATAATTGAAAATATATTTAAATAAATTACTAAACTAATATTAGAACGAATTAATATTAAAAACTCTTAACAGTGGCTAATCCTCAGGATCGCACACATTCATACTTCAACCATTCAGTCAGCTGTCCTCACCAGGTAGTCTCGACAGGTGACCTTAGATCGTGATTTAGAAAACTAGTTTCTCTGGCCTGAACTGGAAGGGAATTCCATAATCTGACGACAGTCACCACAAATGATCTATTAATTTTATTTGTGCGGCGCAGTGGAATAGAAATAATGAATCTAGAACGTGTATTTAAGTTGTGAAATGATGATAAAAAGATGAATTTAGAAGAAATATACATTGGCTGACTTTCAGCTAACACTCCTAAACACTCGTTAAAGTGTGTAGCTGCCGACGTTTATCAGACATCAGCCATGAGACAGCCTGATAGTATGGGGTGATATGACCATCTTACCCGATATTGTAAATAAATCGCAGGCAGGTATTCAGTGCTCATAGAAGTTTAAGTGTTTCTTCTCTCGTCATGTCAACTAAAACAACGTCACAATAGTCAAGAATAGGTAGAATGAGTGTCTGGATTAGTTTGGCCTGTAGCTCAAATGGAAATACATCTCTCTGCCGTTTAAAAGGGTGAAGAACTCCAGAAATCTTTTTACGTATTTCTTTCGTGTGATCAGACCAATCAACTGTTTCATTCATCATTACGCCGTGATTTTTGACCGTTTTACTGTAGGGAATAATGTTACTATTTAGTAGGATAGGCGGGATTGCGGCATTGTTGGAGCAGCTCAGTAATTTTTGTGATCCAATTATAATTGTTTTTTTTATATAATTGTTTGATTTTTTTTTTCAGTTTAGTATTGCATATTCACTGAGTCGTCGGAGGTCCCTGTTAATACCTTGTCTTGCAGTGCCGATATATTTGAAGATCGTCTGCACAGATGTCATGTGTGTAATTTCCTGTCACAGATGGTATGTCATTGAAACAAATACAGCAAATTAGGGGCCGTAGAATACTGCCCTGCGGGGCAACACTAAGTGTTATTTTCCATTTTGAAGCCTTGTCGTTTACTGTTACACGCTGTTGACGGTTACTCAAATAAGAACTTAAACCTTAAGCGCAGACAGGTCGAAATTTAGCAGTTCCATTTTCCTTATCATAGTCAGAATTACTATAGTGTCAAAGGCGCTACTGAAGTCCAGAAGGATACGTATAGTGAGCAGTCGTTTGTCCATAGCGTTTCTAATGCCTTCAGTAACCTTCAAAAGTGATGTCGCGGTACCGTGACCCTTCTTAAATCCAGATTGCAAAGGGTCCAAAGGAGCATTTTGATTTAGGTATTCCAGAACTTGCTCGTATACTAAACGTTCAAAGGCTTTAGAAAGCGCAGGGAGTACGGACATAGGACAATAGTCAGAGGGTGTTTGTGGGTCTAAACTCTTAGGTACCGATATAATATTGGCTGTTTTCCAGACAGTAGGGAAAGTTCCTTTTAGTAAACAGTAGTTCAGTATGTGCGTCAGTATAGGCGAGATAGCACCCATAATGCTATGTATAAAAGTAATAGGAATATCATCTACACCCGTAGTCTTTGATTTAATCGAGTACAAAGCCTTTTAACCTGATTTTCTGTGACACTGTGAAATGTGAATGGTGGATTGGCTGGAGGGAAGGGCGGTGAGTCGGTGCAGTTGATTTGAGTAGATTAAATATTTATTCTACTAAAGTAATCGTTCAGTTCGTCAAGTGGAATCTGTCTCTGTTGATGTTTTCCTATTCCCAGAGCTCTAAGTTGGTCCCATGCACGATTAGAATTTAAGTTGTTAGATACATTCCGAAAATATATATATTTTTTTAATTTCTGATTAACTGCTTTGTGCGATTTCTTAAGATGCGGTTAGATTCGAAGTCTGTGTCATCTAGGGCTTGTTTATAATGTCGAAATAACGAGTCACGGTGGGCCATCATTTTTTTTGCCTTCATCATCTAGCCATGGACAAGAAGGACGAGAAACCTGTATTCGACGCGCGCGTGTGTGTATATCTTTGCCGCATTATTTGTATAAAATGTCATTTCTTTGTTGCTTATCACATGACCATTATTATAATAGCATTACCGTATTTATTCTAAACCAGAATATTGCATCCTTACTAAAACTGTTTATTCTTGCATTCATTTCACGTGTACTCGGAATATATGAAATGCTGCAGTTATGTTGGGATGGAAGTAACAGAGGTAGCCGGGGAACGGGGGGGTTGTCGTCCAAGGAGTCCAGACACCCCAGGAGTTTTAACGAATGTCCTTTTATTGAGAATTTTATACATAATGTACATTAATATTAGCTTCCGGAGTCCAACTCATTGGCTGAATGATCAGTGTTGAGGCCATCGGTTCAGACGGTCCCGGGTTTGATTCCCGGCTGGCTCGGGGATTTTAATCGCGTCTGATTAATTCTTCTGGCTGGGTACTGGGTGTTTGTCCTAACATATTCATATTCAGACAACATACTACACTACCAACTACCAAAGAAACACACAACACTGATTACATCCCTCTATATAGGGTTGGCTTCAGGAAGGACATCCGGCCGTAAAACAGGGCCAAATTCACATGTGCGACACAGTTCGCATCCTCGACCCCACAGATGTGGGAAAAGCGGGGAATAAGAAGAAGAAAAAGAAGAAAAGTACTATTAGCTTCCGGAATCCGCACGCATCCACCACTCTTACTTGGATCCAAGGGCACTCATTTCCTTTTTCGGTATTCTACACCACCTAAGCTATGGAAGTTTGGACACCTATCAAAATAAAACTCTGGATGAATGCCCCCACCTCCCAAACTGAAATCCTGGCTACGCTACTGTTCAAAAATATGTTCCCGTATTTTTTTGACCTGTGTGTTTCACCTCAAGTGCTGATGTTATAATCCGTAAAAGGTTATGGCCTCATAGTGTGCGAGTAGTGTGCTGCCGGAGGTCCCGTGTTCGATTTTTGAAAGGTCAGTAATTTGTGGTTGGATCTGTGGACTGGTTCGGGATCCAATTTAGTTACACCTGAGGGACTATCTGTCCCTGAGAAAGCGGCCCCGGTCTAGGAAACCAAGAATAAGGCCCGGGAGGATACGTTCTGCCAACCATACGACACCTCGTAATCTGATGGCCTTCGAGCTGAGAAGCGGTCGCTTAGTAGACCAATGCCTTTCGAGACTATTGCATCATAGTGTTTGGTCGTTACATATACTCAATGATAAAGAATCAAAGACAGCATGATTATAAAACCACTCAATATCCGTATCTGAAAACGCTGACTACATAATAAGATAACGAAAAGACTTGTCATCTCCATTTTGAGGTACGGTTTACGAAAACGAAATGATCATTTAAATATTTGCCTAAAGTGAAAATGTGAAAAGAGGGAAAATCACCTTAGGGCAGATGGCAGCCTAGTTCGAACTGAATATATCCCGACGGTTGAGACGCTGGCCTTCTGACCCCAACTTGGCAGGTTCGATCTTAGCTTAGATCGGTGGTATTTAAAGGTACTCAAATACGTCAGCCTCGTGTCAGTAGATTTACTGACACGGAAAATAATTCCTGTGGGACTAATTTCCAGCACCTCGGCGTCTCCGAAAACCGTAAAAGTAGTTAGTGGGACGTGAAACATATAATTATTATTATTAGTACTACTACTAGTAGTAGCAGTAGTAGTATCAATTTAGGAAGGCTCGGCTTGTGCCGGTAACATAATGGGCTGAGTCGGCCTAAGCAAGGAGTCGCCCTCTTGATTATGAAATTACGGGTACATATATCTACAAATATTTACAACAGAAATAATTACAACATATACATTTATACAATAAATACAACTTCTTATCTTCCCGTTTTGAGAATCTGTTCTTCAGTATTACTAGAACTGCCGCCTGGAACTTCATGCTGTTTGGCGTAAGTCAGAGGAAAAGTCGTTCCTAGGAACTTTCTCACAATGTGCCAGGTGCTCAGGAGGGTGGCTCTCTGTAGTTCTACGGATGTGTGATGATGCAGGTTTAATGCGGCCAGAGAGCTGTGCAAGCATTTTGGAATAACACCGGTACATGATATTACTATTGGAACTGTGGTGACTGATGTAGTTTCCACAGGCGTTGTAGATTCATTGGCTGAATGGCCAGCGTACTGGCCTTCGGTTCAGAGGGTCCCGGGTTCGATTCCCGGCCGGGCCGAGGATTTTAACCTTCATTGGTTAATTCCAATGGCCCGGGGACTGGGTGTTTGTGCTGTCCCCAACATCTCTGCAACTCACACATCACACATAACACTATCCTCCACCACAATAACACGCAATTACCTACACATGGCATATGCCGCCCACTCCCATCGGAGGGTCTGCCTTACAAGAGCTGCACTCGGCTAGAAATAGCCACACGAAATTATACTTATTTTATTACAGGCGTTGTATTTCTATTGCCAGTTCTGTGTATTTTGATATCTTTGTGGCTATTGTTTGCAGATTGGAGGTGTTTGGACAAGCAGTTTCTGTAAGGGATGCGGATCATTTTGGTTTATAGATTAGAATAATATCCGGCCTATTGTTGCTGAGCGTGACGTCGGTTGTGACTTCTCGGCCCCATAGTAGTTTGTATTCTTCTTCTTCTTCTTCTTCTTCTTCTTCTTCTTATTATTATTATTATTATTATTATTATTATTATTATTATTAAGACCCACTTGGCCCGAGGAGCACAGCAATTCAAGCTAACAGTTACAAGAAATTTACCTTGTAGCCAACTTCCTTGGTTTAAGCGATTCAGGGATGCCCACGTCTAGCCAATGTATAGATACTGATACTGCAGCTAATTCACTTGTTTATTTATTTCATACCACCAACAGAGATGTTTTTCCAATTACAGGTTGCGTAGTCACTATGCATTAATTATTAAAAATAACAAATGTCAGAAAGAACTTAATATCTAAAAATAAAAATGTCCAACATTATTAACAAGTAAAGTAGCAAACGGAATTTACAGCACATTAATACTTTTCAAGTTTGAAGTGGACTTATAACCTAATATACTTTATATCAAAGAATGAATAAAAAAGTAGACTTCTCGGGTTCGAAGTGGACTTATGACCTAAAATACTTAATATCTAAAAATTAATAAGAATGTAGAAATACAGAAACATAAAATAAATTAAGAATTAGTATCTACAAAGGAAATAACTCCAATCTTAAACTGACACCAGTTAAAGCAACTGACATATAAAAGAAAATCATGGAAAATAAGGCATGAAATATATGTGTTTGGTAAGAGGTGAGTTGTGGCAATCAGTATGAACAGCACATAAAATCTTAAGTACAAATAGACATTAGTAATGACAATTTGTTTGAAGTTTTCCCTACATTTTGTTTATCTATATTTTAATTATATAAATTTAAATAAAATAAAACAGTAAAATGAAACACAAATTAACCAAGACATAAGTATAAATATAGTACATATATACACCTATAAGGTAAGCCTTCAGAGATAGTGAACTGAACTCACAGTGTCCAGCATAGTGCGACCATTACTTTAACTGTGTGCCTCCTTCAATAATTTTACATAATAATTGTATCTAACAGAAAAGTCTAGATCAAGGTCAGGAAATTTATGAACTATGACGTTATATGTAGTGCACATTCTGAACAGTGGTGAGCTTCTATAAAATACTTTTTAAAAATCGGAAGAAACAAGAGATGTCCGTGTCTTAAACTTCCTTTCCGGGTATTCAACGAGAATTGTTTTAGAAAGTAACTCTTATCTACTACATTATTGATAACTCTATGGAGGTATTTTTGATTATTTATTATACGTCTGTTTAATAATGAAGTCGGAGTGTCTGCCTTACAAGGGCTGCACTCGGCTAGAAATAGCCACACGAAATTATTTTAATAATGAAGTAAAGTTAAATTCTTTCAAGAGATTTTGATAGTGAATTATGTCGCTAGGGACAAACCTGTTATATTTTTTTAAGTAAAGATAACGTAAAAAACGTTTTTGAACTTTCTCCACATGGTTTTGATAAGATTTATAAAGGGGATACCAAATTACCGACGAGTACTCAAGTTTGGACCTCACAAGTGTGTTGAACAAAAATGTGAGAGCTTGGATATTATTCAGGTCTCTGGTATGTTGGATTAAGAAGTCCAGTTTTTCGTAGGCATCATTAATTGTGTCATAAATGTGTGGGTTAAACGACAAATTCTTTGTGATGCGTCCTCTCAGATCATTAATTGAATTAACCTGCGTCAGTAATTCGTTGTTGATAGAGTAGGGGAGACCGGGGCTAGTTGTTACAGGGGCAGGTTGTTACAAACATCTTTTTGAAAAAAACAATAGGAGCAGCGCACCCCTCTCCGTATAATGTGTTGACCTTGCCGTCCCTCACAATCCAAGGGAGTCTCAGGCTGCGTGTGGATCTGTGAAATTTTTAAAATGGAAAAGTTTATTTTCGCTGTGTGTTTAGGCAGCGTCTTGCACCTTTCCGATCTTTAACCACGTGATCAAATATACAGGTAAACAAATTTTTTCTGTTTGTGGTTTAAACCCTCAGACATAAGCCTTAGTTTTCTAATGTAAGATAATTCTATCTTTCCTCTGTGATTAACTGTAACACAAAATATAAGATGGCGGCTATTGGGGCTAGTTGTTACTTACCACGCGGGGCACGTTGATACATGTAACGATTCTTCGTGGAACAAGCCTGGCTCAAGTATATCCACAGTTACCATTAGCACAGATAGTCTCAAATTACCAGAAACATTAGAAGATGGAAATTCAGCATTACGGCATGTTTGAGACATAAATAATTTTAGAGGGGCATTTTTTCATATTTTTGTCTTCACTGTAGGCTACGTGAATAAACTTCAGCTCAGACCATTATAAACTAGTAGAGTATTGGTTTAAAATGATGTTAATTAGGTCATAGGGGCAGGTGAAAACCTATGATATTAATTGTGTATGTACGGTCAGTCCTAAGCCATAAGCCTGGTTGGATCCTCAACAACTCCGCCATCAGCTGTCATGGATGGCCTAGGCATCACTGAAGAGGCGTACAAGGGAAATGAGGAGTGAGGTAGTTTACCGTTGCTTTCCTCACCGAGCCAGGAGTTACAAACATATCAGTCTGCCAAGCCCACTGAAATGCATGCACGAACTGACCTGATGAGCAACATTTTCACACCATTCATAGCAGGGACTGGCTGCATAAGGAATGACATTACTAGCATCGCTCATACCTAAGTCACTTTCATATTGTCAAAGCCAAGGATAAGACTGAACAGATAATTATGTTATATTTAATGAATGGGCTAAACATATTTTGAATTTAAAATGAAAATTATAAATATTTATCATATTTTCAGTGACATTTTACTATATGTAACAAAGTGCCCCTCGCATGTAACAACCTGCCCCGCTGTGGGGCATGTTGTTACAGAATACCTAATCTGATAATAATGTATCTTATTGACAAATGTGTGCATGTACTAGAATCTTTCAACTGCTATTCTTATGATAAAAGTTTGTTCCTTCTATCAGCAAAATTGAAATTTCATTTACTATTCACCTTAAAATTTAAAAAAATGAAAACCAAAAATTCTAACAACATGCCCCGGTCTCCCCTACACGTGTTCTTTAGGGAATTTTCCGTGTGTAATTTTCATGAAGCAACATTTCTTTATACTGAAATATAAATTATTTTCTATACTCTATTCATATAATTGATTTAAGTTGCTTTGTAGTTTGTCGATGTCTCCATCACATTTTATTTCTTTGTAAAGCTTTACATCATCCGCATATAAAAGGCAGTTTGAAAACTTAACCTTAGATGGGAGATCGTTGACATAAAGGTTAAACAGAAACGGACCCAGGTTTGAAACCTGTGGAACACCAGAATAGACAGAAAAAATGTCTGAATTACAATTGCAATACGCTAGATACTGTTTTCTCTCTAAGGCAGAATGAAATCCGTGATAGCATGGCGAAGTCATTCCAAATTCAGAGAGCTTTTTCAATAAAATATCGTGATCAATTTTGTCAAAGGCTTTCGAAAAATCCAAGTAAATTACATCAACATTTCCCTGCCTATGTAGAACATTAAAGGAATGCTGTGCAAAATTAACAAATTTGCTTATTGCTGATCTACCAGGCATAACACCATGCTGATATTCACTTACAGCCCTCTTTACATGAACGAAAATACGACAATATAAAATTTGTTCTAGGATTTTGCACGGAGCGCATAAAATACAGACAGATCGATAATTCTCAATCATCTTATTGTCCCCAGATTTAAAGATTGGACAAACTCTCGATACTTTCCAGGCTTTGGGAAATGTCTGCTTCTGAAGTGTCAAATTATACACTCTCAGAAGAGGAATGAGTAACACTTCGGAACATGCTTTTAGAATGTAGCGAGGTATCCCATCAGGGCCACATGATTTTTTGGGCTTTAATTTCTTAATAGCTGCTTTATATTCCCTTGTGGTTATAAATTCTACTCCTAGGGAATCGTTTACCATTAATCGCGGTGTTTCCGCAATAGCGTAGGAAGGTGGCGAAGAAGAGTATACAGATTTAAAGAACGTTGCAGAACCATTGGAAATACCTACATTGACTATTCTCTAACGTAATATTATTAAGTTTCATACTCTGTAAGGGTGGATCTTTTTGAATTCGCTTATTTTTAATAAAATTCCAGAATGATTTATTATCTATCGTGATGTTGTTTTGAGTTTCAGAGATATAACGATTGTACGCTTTGTTGACTAAGGTTTTAACATATTTCCTAAGTTGTTTATATACATGTTTACTGTAATCAGAAACTTTTTGTCGTCTTCTATGCAATTCTTTTGTCGTCTTTTTGTCATCTTCTATGCAATTCTTTCAATTTAATATTATGGATTATTTCCTAAGTAAACCAAACCAGGTATTTAGTTCTCGGAAAAATGCTCTTTTGGGGATCGTGGTTTCAAATACAGAGTTTACTTTCACGTAAAAATGTTCTACTGCTTCAACTACATCTCCATTTTTTTTTAACATAGACGAGTCCGTTTCTCGAATCATGTTATATATACACTAAGAAAATTTGCTTTCTGAAAATCATACGCTATAGTAAGAATTTGCTTTATTCGATCACATTCACCTCTTGGTTCTAAAAGAATGTTAGTGCAGGGTGGCGTGGATCTTCTGGGACTAACGTATATTGCTCTCTGCTCACAGTTACACCACTTACATTAGTTAAAAGGAGATCAAGAGTTCTATCATTAACAATCAAAACATTATTGAGAGATTTTAATTGATACAGAGACATAAAATTAGCTAGGGACTTGTATGCGATTCCACCATTTAACATATCATAACCTGAACTAACTATTAATGGAAGGTTGAAATCGCCTACAAGTATGATATCCTGGCTTTGAAATTTTTCATTAGTTTCAAATAAATTATAAAATGTTAAGTATGTTTCTCGACCACTGGCAGGTGGAAAGTATACAGATACAATGTAGTATGTATGATGGTGTAACACTATTTTAACACATACTGCCTCAATATCCTTCAATTTTAAATCTAGTTGCTGTGACATAATATCCTGATTGACAGCAATAAGTACCCCTCCTCCTCTCTTGGTACCCATTCTATCTCTACGATAAACATTATACCTATTATCTAAGAGTTCACTATTGCTGACGTCACTACTTAACCATGTCTCGGAAATTAACAATACATTATGTTCTGAATCGGTACTATTTACGCGAAATTCATTTAGTTTGGTATTGAGTCCTCTCACATTCTGATAATAAATAGAAGTTATATTAGAGTCCGTTATGAGTTTGAGAGATGTGTCATTTTAACAGTGGCGGCTGGTGGTTTGAAAGTTCAGTGGTGCACAATTTTTACCATTGATATAATATGATTACAGACTAATTTTTAAATCCAGATACATCAACAATACTTTTTATTATTAAGAATAAAACAAACATTTCAAATTTCTATTTTCAGGAATATTACTACAAGCCAGTAACATTTTTCATTTAAAAACTCTTTTACCATATTGAAATGAAACACTTTGAGGTAGCCTAATTCCGGTATTGTATCTGGTTTCGAAATTAAACGTCACGTAGGCCTACACATTCGTTTCACCTCGGATTTTTCTTCGTCAGTCCGTTGCGGAAACGGCCCAGACAAAGACTGCACTGAATTCATGATCTGGCAAAATACCACTAACATAAAAACGCACAATAATAAAAACACACACGCTGACACGAATGTTTACACATTAAAATAATAAGCTACTTAGCTTATACGCATATAACAAAGCTCACAACTATACTGAAAGGAATGGCGGGCTTTATTTTCAAATTTAAAGCCATTAGTTATATATCCAAACACGGCCGACTTGATGCGTCGCTCTAGCTGGCTCCTTGGGAGCGCAGCGAGGGATCCAGTCGGTCGTGATCCAGCAGATGAACTTCCATCCAATGGCGCTAGGTGACATCCCTGTTCTGTAACAGACTTTGACATTGAGCGCCAAAGCAGCCATCGGATGCAGATCGAGCAGGCAGTGGCGCCAACGGTCTCTAGCGACTTTGCTAGTAGTTGGTTACGTAGAAGCACGGCCGATTGGATCCCTCGCTGCGCTGTAAGGAGCTAGCTAGAGCGACGCATCAAGTCAGTCGTGGTAGGAGGAGCCAGGTTGATAAACCTCCATTTAAGCATTGTATAAGAAGCCACGCCTATCTTTCCCTCTCCCCGTGCACCCCTCTGGCAGCAGAGGTTTCATCCTACCTCAGGTTGACTCCCTGCTGCAAACTTTTCGGCTCCTTCAGTGAACATATGAGAGTACCGGCTTGTAGTCTCCTGTAGTCAATATTTGCTCTTTCAAGCTCTGGAAAGGTTTGTCTTGCTGAATGAAAATACAGCAGTTGAGTAATCCAAATTATAAAACTTTACCTAAAATAAACATAAAGAATTAATGGGGGTAGCGAAAATCTGCAACTTTACGGAGAAACCGCTCCTGCATTTTAGTTTAACTTCCTGACGTCTTCAAGTGTTTTCAGGTTATACACGTACTGGTCCTCTTCCCGCTTACGAAACTTTATGTTGCCTGAAGAATCAACCCACAAATACGCGTAGTTCTTCTCATTCTTCAATCTGGCGCGCATATCCAAGAATCTTCTGACGATAAGGAGTTAAGTTCTGGTTTATGTAGATTATTCCATTACTTGGAAACCCAAGCTGTGATGCGTTCAGATTCCTCCTCATTCTTCGACTCCGAATAAAGTTTTCTTTATCTGTTCTCCGCACAAACTTCACAATGATTCCCGCTGAAGACTGATGGGGGTTGTTTCTTTAATCTGTGGCAGGTGTCGATCATTTCGTTGTTCAATTTCAATGTCCAATGCTCGACCTAACACCTTCACTAATTCCAGCGTATCTTCTGTTTTCGTTTCAAGTATTCCATGAATTTCGATGGTCTAAATCGTCAAGCTGCAATGTTAGATTGTTAAGCTGTGTTTTAAGTTGAAAATTCTCCTCTTTCAGTTTGCAATGTTTTCTAAGAACAGCGCTATTTCTTTTGATTGTTGCTTAATTAGCTCCGCGGCGGTGTCAAGTATCCCACGAGTTAATTCTAAACTCTTGCCCAGTTCCCGTTCGGTTTCCATGTTCTTTATTTTCACGTTCTCTAGTCCAGTCGTTACACTTTTCATCTCTGTTTTAACTTCCGCTACTTCATTCTTCAACTCAGTTAGTAGTTAGTAGATAACACTAACAGATGGCGCCTGCACTTTATCACCACTGGCTACAACCTGACATGTCTTACACATCCACAACCGTCCCTCCGATTCTATTATGTCCACATCCCGTTCTGTTAAATCAACACATTTGCTGTGGTACCAAACCTGACATGCTCTGCACTTAATTTTCTGTGAACTATTCCGTTTGCCAATAGTTTTACCACACTTTACACATGAATTCATAACGGAGAATTTGCGAAACGGTGAATCGATAGTTCAACGGCGACAGTACTCCCTTAGTTTGAAATTGTCTGTTGGTAACAGTGCATTCACTACTATTTGTTTACATCTAACCTACATAATTCGTACTCACTTTATTTGGAATTTTACTGCTCTTCCACAATTTCGATGAACACGTATTTATTAATCTGATAGTAAAATACCAATTGTTAAAAGTACATACATTTATAGCTGCATACACAAGGTATAACACACCGAAATTACACAATTTGAGGGAGCTTACCACAACGCTAATATTATTATTATTATTATTATTATTATTATTATTATTATTATTATTATTATTATCATAATAACCGTGAAACAATTTTTATGAAAATAATATGCGTGGAAGACGTCATTTTATAATAATCAAGTGCAAAAAAAATGTCAAACCTGCCGCGAGAGGGAAACTGTCGTAACTCAAGGAAGCATTGTTTACGGCGGTGAATTTTGAAGTTTAAAAATTTCCAGTCAAAGAACAGAATCGATATTCCTCCAGAGTTTGTTAGTTTGTGGGAGTATATATATTTATTTGTGTTTAAATGGTGTTTACCTGAAATAATGTTTCATTTCCCTTTAGAGCATGTCTTTGAAAGTTGCGACTGTTTAGAGCTGAAGACGTTGACAAAGAAATGCTTGGATATCACGAATTCATACATACAATTGTTTTCTAATATGTCACAGTACTATATGTTCTATCCATTTTTGTTTTTCCCTGAATTTATTGAAATGACCCTGTATTTTTATAACGTAGCTTAAAATTTAAATAACACAAAATAAAGGAATTCTTGTAACTAAAACACTTAAAAATTGCACAAGTTACTGCATAATCTCAAAACTTGATTTATAACAATTTTATCATTAACAAAATCAATATCATCTTACTCTGAATCACTATCAAATGAATGAATATGGTTTGGGGCATAGATGGATGGATGGATGGATGGATGGATGGATGGATGGATGGATGGATGGATGGATGGATGGATGGATGGATGGATGGATGGATGGATGGATGGATGGATGGATGGATGGATGGATGGATG
The DNA here is from genome assembly GCF_040414725.1 of Anabrus simplex. Classification (NCBI taxonomy): domain Eukaryota; kingdom Metazoa; phylum Arthropoda; class Insecta; order Orthoptera; family Tettigoniidae; genus Anabrus; species Anabrus simplex. The sequence goes on from NC_090268.1 coordinate 393,912,430, forward strand.
GATGGATGGATGGATGGATGGATGGATGGATGGATGGATGGATGGATGGATGGATGGATGGATGGATGGATGGATGGATGGATGGATGGATGGATGGATGGATGGATGGATGGATGGATGGATGGATGGATGGATGGATGGATGGATGGATGGATGGATGGATGGATGGATGGATGGATGGATGGATGGATGGATGGATGGATGGATGGATGGATGGATGGATGGATGGATGGATGGATGGATGGATGGATGGATGGATGGATGGATGGATGGATGGATGGATGGATGGATGGATGGATGGATGGATGGATGGATGGATGGATGGATGGATGGATGGATGGATGGATGGATGGATGGATGGATGGATGGATGGATGGATGGATGGATGGATGGATGGATGGATGGATGGATGGATGGATGGATGGATGGATGGATGGATGGATGGATGGATGGATGGATGGATGGATGGATGGATGGATGGATGGATGGATGGATGGATGGATGGATGGATGGATGGATGGATGGATGGATGGATGGATGGATGGATGGATGGATGGATGGATGGATGGATGGATGGATGGATGGATGGATGGATGGATGGATGGATGGATGGATGGATGGATGGATGGATGGATGGATGGATGGATGGATGGATGGATGGATGGATGGATGGATGGATGGATGGATGGATGGATGGATGGATGGATGGATGGATGGATGGATGGATGGATGGATGGATGGATGGATGGATGGATGGATGGATGGATGGATGGATGGATGGATGGATGGATGGATGGATGGATGGATGGATGGATGGATGGATGGATGGATGGATGGATGGATGGATGGATGGATGGATGGATGGATGGATGGATGGATGGATGGATGGATGGATGGATGGATGGATGGATGGATGGATGGATGGATGGATGGATGGATGGATGGATGGATGGATGGATGGATGGATGGATGGATGGATGGATGGATGGATGGATGGATGGATGGATGGATGGATGGATGGATGGATGGATGGATGGATGGATGGATGGATGGATGGATGGATGGATGGATGGATGGATGGATGGATGGATGGATGGATGGATGGATGGATGGATGGATGGATGGATGGATGGATGGATGGATGGATGGATGGATGGATGGATGGATGGATGGATGGATGGATGGATGGATGGATGGATGGATGGATGGATGGATGGATGGATGGATGGATGGATGGATGGATGGATGGATGGATGGATGGATGGATGGATGGATGGATGGATGGATGGATGGATGGATGGATGGATGGATGGATGGATGGATGGATGGATGGATGGATGGATGGATGGATGGATGGATGGATGGATGGATGGATGGATGGATGGATGGATGGATGGATGGATGGATGGATGGATGGATGGATGGATGGATGGATGGATGGATGGATGGATGGATGGATGGATGGATGGATGGATGGATGGATGGATGGATGGATGGATGGATGGATGGATGGATGGATGGATGGATGGATGGATGGATGGATGGATGGATGGATGGATGGATGGATGGATGGATGGATGGATGGATGGATGGATGGATGGATGGATGGATGGATGGATGGATGGATGGATGGATGGATGGATGGATGGATGGATGGATGGATGGATGGATGGATGGATGGATGGATGGATGGATGGATGGATGGATGGATGGATGGATGGATGGATGGATGGATGGATGGATGGATGGATGGATGGATGGATGGATGGATGGATGGATGGATGGATGGATGGATGGATGGATGGATGGATGGATGGATGGATGGATGGATGGATGGATGGATGGATGGATGGATGGATGGATGGATGGATGGATGGATGGATGGATGGATGGATGGATGGATGGATGGATGGATGGATGGATGGATGGATGGATGGATGGATGGATGGATGGATGGATGGATGGATGGATGGATGGATGGATGGATGGATGGATGGATGGATGGATGGATGGATGGATGGATGGATGGATGGATGGATGGATGGATGGATGGATGGATGGATGGATGGATGGATGGATGGATGGATGGATGGATGGATGGATGGATGGATGGATGGATGGATGGATGGATGGATGGATGGATGGATGGATGGATGGATGGATGGATGGATGGATGGATGGATGGATGGATGGATGGATGGATGGATGGATGGATGGATGGATGGATGGATGGATGGATGGATGGATGGATGGATGGATGGATGGATGGATGGATGGATGGATGGATGGATGGATGGATGGATGGATGGATGGATGGATGGATGGATGGATGGATGGATGGATGGATGGATGGATGGATGGATGGATGGATGGATGGATGGATGGATGTTGTTTAAAGTGGCCTAACATCTAGATCATCGGCCCCTAATGGTACGAAATGAGACGAAATGAAATGGCAAATTAATACCCAAAATCCTCCACTAACCACAATTCAAAACGTGAGGACGAAGAATGGATGGATACGAATTTAAAACGATCAGTGGAACGACCCACAGTGCCTCAGTTGCACAGGAGTTGGTGTAAAACAATAGTATTACTGACCAAGGGACTGCTTCTATCGCACGATACTGATTCGATGATTCTTGAAATCGAAAGAATTCTAAAATCCAAGTCAATGGCCACTCATTATGGTACTTATCGCTAGAAAGTACGGTAGACACGCGGTATTCCACACATTATGGTACTGCTGACAGGCAATGGAATTCGCACATATATCAGAGAACTACGGTGTTCCGCACATTGCGGCGCCATTGGCAGGCAACGCAAACTTATCTTGTTCATCACCTAAGGGACGCGTACTCTCCCGTGGTGTTCCTCATATAGTGCGTACTAATCATAGCCAAGCCAGAACCATAGGTTCCCTCATCCCATGGTGTCGCCCATATAGTGCTACTAATCACAGGTACTGTGAAAGCCGTCGCGCTCTCGTTTGCTGCTAATCACAAACCTATTTGGTATAGTTGGGGACAAAACATGACGGCCTCAATTCCTATACTGCTAATAATAAGAGTTGGTGTCTGACATTTCTTAGAGGGAGGTCCGTTTACTGATTGCCAAGGCGGGATAAAGGGAGTGGCTGTGTAGTTGCCATGGAAACGAGGGTGGGGCGACTGCGGTTGCCATGGAGATGAAACTTCAGGGCAGCTCGTCTTGCTGGGAGTTGCCAAACCTGTCACTGTCACTGATAAGAACCTGATTGTTTGTATAAGAGTGATCGCAATTGGGACGACACCGCCTGGCCAGGTAGTCTACAACAGATCACAGCGGTCAGAATGAAGGAGGGTACAAGTGAGCCGGCAGCGAGGGGTAAGAGTATGTAGAAAGGAATGCTGGAATGTGGCAACATCACGAAATGGCACGTGCAGTGCTCCTCCCTCCAACCTTACCTGTCAGACGCCAACTTTAGTTAAGTCTAGTATAGAAGCGAGCTGGAAGCCAGTAGTCAATCACACCCTGCACCCTGCTGAGTTAACGAGTTCTAAGTGATCCTTGTTTGTTGTGGAGAGGCTGCCAAACCACTTTCTTCCTCACTCTCTGTAGTATTTACCCTTTCTTCGTGTAGAGTGCAGTAGCCGATATGGCAACTCTGGCTGCACTAGAGGTAGTAAATACTGTAAGTCGCTGATAGACACTGAGCTGCCGATGGAAGGTAGTGGTGTGAGGCGAGGTCGTCATGATTTGTCCCCAACTATACTTAAAATAGTGGTATTGCGCACAAGGAAACGCGACCCATGATGGTCCCTGCGTGGTGGTACTAATCAAAAGGAGTTTCATGGTTCTAATATAATCATCACTTGGTCGCCCCTTTAGTCCCCTCTTACGATAGGCAGGGGATACCGTGGGTGTATTCTTCGTCTGCGTCCCCCACCCACATGGGGTAGTGTGTTTGGTCCCGAGAGGTAGTTTACTTCCCTTAAGCCAGTCAGCAATCCGGTTAGGATCCCACTATCCGCCACCTAGGACCCACCACGTGGGAGTATCATGTCTCCTCCTGCTACGCCAGCTGGACGATCACGGTTTACGTAAAAGTGGAAGATAAGGTTGACTACTGCGGAAGAAAAATATGACCATACCAACTGAGACGCTTTTCCAGCAATTTATTCGCAATTGGTGCGGTGCACATATTCTGGTGAATAGTCTCTTTCTTGATATGGGAGATTTTTCGCGTATTTTCCCACATTACATGTATAATGGGCAAGGTGGCGGATCATTTAATGATTCATAACTTTATCGCTCGGTTGCCTTTAACCCTTCAGTAGAATATTATCATTATCTATTCTAAATTTGTACCGAGCCAGTGTCTAAAGCGTTTGTACTGTTATCGACAGTAAAAAAAAAAAAAAAAAAAAAAAAAAAATGAAATTGCGTATGGCTTTTAGTGCCAGGAGTGTCCGAGGACAAGTTCAGCTCGCCAACTGCAGGTGTTTTGATTTGACTCCCGTAGGCGACCTGCGCGTCGTGATGAGGATGAAATCATGATGAAGGCGACACATAGGCCTACACCCAGCCCTGGTGCAAGCGAAATTAACCAATTAAGGTTAGAATTCCAGACCCTGTCTGGAATCGAACCCTGGACCCCTGGGGGCCAAAGGCGCTATCCTTTTAGCCATGGAGACGGTCGTTATCGATAGCATATAACGACAATGAATAAATTACGACCAAAAGCGCATAAAAACATTGAATTTCTGAAAGTCGTGTGTTACACCCTTAACACAAAACAATTACCGAACAGGTTACCTCAGTACGTTGATAACACTGTACGCGGGAGGCAGGTGAGTTCGAATCCCCAGTGGCCATCTTCGAAGTTGACTCCGGCGGTTTCTCATTTTAACTCCAGAAACATGCTAGGACAGTACCACGGGCTTCAGGGTGTACCGGGGAAAGCAGACACAGAACTGTCAAGCACAACATACATTTGACAGTCACGAAAGCTTTACCTTTTATGTAGAAATTGAGAGCTTAATTCTTGAAGTTGTACCTTTACAATGTCTCTCGTAATCATGGTTATATCTGGTGTTGCAATCCTTATTTAATCATCTCTGAATCCACTCATCCTACTGATCTAAATGTATCTTCCTATTCCCTCCGAGTGTGGAGGGTAATCTGACTTAACACATAAGAAGTCCCTGAAGTAGTACTTTGGTGAACCGTTTTTTGAGATTTCCAAGAAGACTTTTTTTTTTTTTTTTTACAATTTGCTTTACGTCACACGGACACAGATAGGGAGGGGGAAGTAAGCGGACGAAGCCTCAATTACAATACAGCCTGTTTGCTGGTGTGAAAATGGGAAAGGATGTTAACCTTCGAGTCCGTTTTAGATAAATAGCTATAGTTCAATGTTTTAACTACATGAACTGTATAGTGTATAGTGTATGAAAACAGCTATATATTAAGATTTCAGAAATCCTGAATCATTTATAATTGAAGCTGAAATACTATTCAGTGTAAAATCTTGGCCACGTATTTGAATACAAGCACGCTAATCTTATATTCCTTCATTAGCACAAACGGGCAAACTGGAGATTTCTTGACCAGAACCGCAAATTTTTCATGTTGCGAACAGGCCATTTAAGAGTAATATCACCGACCCGACCGGAAATCCAACCCGAGACCCTCTGAACCGATAGCCACTAGGCGGAAAATTCACGTGAGTTCACGTGCTAATTAGTACGTAAGAATGAATGACTAAATCATAAGTAAAACCAACACGAAACTAACTTTTTCCCTTATATTCATCGTCATTTTACTCATTTGTTTTGGACTGATTAGACTCTAAAATTCTTTGATTCTTCGGTTTCCACCATTCACTGCATTACGTAGGTTTCAGGTGAGCTGCCTATGAAATAACTTATGGCTGAGTTTTGCATGTCTGTACTGTCTTCTTGACCTACGTTTATGTAATACTATTTTTTTTAAATTGTGGTATTAATAAGGGAAGGTATACGGTTATCAATCGCCTTCAATCTTGTGCATTTACTGCACAATGTATTTTGTAGAGTGGACTAGCCAACGGTCAGTGCAAGTTGCACGGCGTTTCTGAGAAACGGAGAGTCATTCTAATTAATCTTAGCACTCAAGTGGCCTTGGAGCAGATTTCCATTTTAGTCGAGTCATGATTATCGAGTAGAAATAGAAAACATCTACTGATGATATCATTCATTGTCCGGATAAGCAAGAGACCACACCTTGATATTTATAGAGTAGCCGCAGTTGTATTTTATCATCTGTCAGTGATTATCGTTGGTCCTGCTCTGAGCCAGAAAGATTGCAGTTTTGACTGAGATAGGATTTTGAGGTGAGATTATCATAACATCCAAATCGATTCAGTCGGAAATAAGATGTAGTATTGATGCAGATTGAGTTGGATGGTAGTTCATTTAATATACTGAAGACCTGTTTTTATCGACACATTTCAGTTAAAAGCTTTGTAGTCTGTGAAACTTTGTGAGATCTGTGAATAATTTAGCATGAAGATCAGTGTTTATATTTCTACGAGAATGTAGAGAAGAACACAAATTTGAAAGCGTGGTGAGAATTACTAAATGGAAATTTTGGCTGGTTTGTTAGTATGTAGGGTTGTATGCTTAGCATAGTAAATAGTAATGACAGAAATCGAACAAAGACGTGCAGAAGCTAACAAAATTAGTTAACACTCGAACCGCGGCTGGGTCATTTGTGACCCAGCTGTTATTTCTTTCTTATCTACCTTTTCCAAAATGTATATTTGTGGCATGTGTACAGCCAGTGTTTATCTATTCTCAACGTGTGCGTCGTGTGACTTTCCATTCCTACAAGTAAGCTCTATGCAGCATATAATGTACATCGTGTGTACAGATGTCAGATGATTCGTCTCTAAAAATGCAGGAGGTGGAAGCCTTTCTTGATATACTGTACAACTGCGGTGCCATAGGCTTAGAACTGGATTCATTGTGGGGCAGCGAAGTGGGGCAATCCTTATTCCTTATTTGCATGGTTAATATTCTACATTGGTTAGCGTGATTAGCTGCCACCCCCGGAGGTCCGGGTTCGATTCCCGGCTCTGCCACTAAATTTGAAAAGTGGTACGAGGGCTGGAACGGGGTTCACTCAGCCTCGGGAGGTCAACTGAGTAGAGGTGGGTTCGATTCCCACCTCAGCCATCCTGGAAGTGGTTTTCCGTGGTTTCCCACTTCTCCTCCAGGCAAATGCCGGGATGGTACCTAACTTAAGGCCACAGCCGCTTCCTCCCCTCTTCCTTGCCTGTCCCATCCAATCTTCCCATCCCTCCACAAGGCCCCTGTTCAGCATAGCAGGTGAGGCCACCTGGGCGAGGTCCTGGCCATTCTCCCCAGTTGTATCCCTAACCCAAAGTCTGAACCTCCAGGACACTGCCCTTGAGGTGGTAGAGGTGGGATCCCTCGCTGAGTCCGAGGGAAAAACCGACCCTGGGAGGTAAACCGATTACGAACGAAGGAATATTCTACATCAAAATATACTATGTGTATTACAATTTTTAAAAAATATCCAGCGCAGGTACTGGTATATTCATTGGCTCTACACTTGCTAGAAATAGTTATTTTCCAGAGTATAGAGAAGAAAGAACTAACACCTGGGTCACAAAAGACCCAGCCGCGGTTCTAGTGTTAACAGAAGTGTTTATCATTCTATAATACGAAGGTTCGTTTTAGTGTGCGTTGATTATTTGTTCATGCCTTTCGCTCGTCCCAGTCTGCTCAGTAACATGAAGTGGGAGATGTAGGCCTACATTTTTGTAGCCTTAATTTCGTACGTTTAATTTCTTTAACTCAGCGTGTAGAAAAGTTTCTTAATACCTATGCATGCTTAAAAAATACATATCTCCCCACTGTAACGTCGTTGGAACATAAAAATTGCCGTCGTTAATTTTAAAATATCTACTTGCGTATTGGGAAATGTGAGTATTGGCATGTTAACGTCGGACGACACGAAAGTAATTAAGCTACATTCAACATTGTTCTACTGAAATTTCATTGATACATCATTCCGTGAAAATTTATATTTATTGGACATCGATTTGTGCACTTCAATTTTCTGTCAATAATTATTTGTAATACCAAGTTCTTCGCCAGTTTATTCAGCGTAAATAACGAATAATGTTCGAATGTTGATTTATATCTCTGAGCTGAAATGTAGAAGTTATACTCTTTTAATTTATATACATCTATCGATTTCATTGAAAGAGAGAGCGATAAATTTTTTAAATCAAAAGAGGTGAACAGTATTTTCTTTTACATTCTCCCTACAGCATCCGCAGGCTGCCAAAAGGACACATAGTACTTTACAATGTTTGGTTAGGCATGAACTTATTCTGTATAGAAATTGAAAGAAAGAAGAAGCTACAGAGAATATTTTAAGATTCATATGTGTGGTACATAACGTCGAAATTCCTAGGATTTTGATGACCTCACCCTTCTATGACTATTTGTGTTCAAAGAAGAGCTCAGTATTTAAAAACTCAAATCCTTACTGTAAACTGGAATATTATCAAAGCACATACTGAAATAAGATGAAAATTGCGAAGAGAAAATATCATACGAATATATAATAATAATGTTATTGGCTTTACGTCTCACTAACTATTTCTACGGTTTTCGGAGACGCCGAGTGCCGGAATTTAGTCCCGCAGGAGTAATTTTACTTGCCAGTATATCTACAAAGGCAAGGCTGACTTATTTGAGCACCTTCAAATACAACCGGACTGAGCCAGGATCGCACCTGTCTAGTTGGGATCAGAAGGCCGTTTTTTAGGAAGGAAATTAATTTCTCCTGCTAGTTTTATTGAATACTCGAGTCAACATTTGGCGGTAATGAAATGAAATGAAATGGCGTATGGCTTTTACTGCCGGGAGTGTCCGAGGACAAGTTCGGCTCGCCAGGTGCAGTTCTTTTGATTGGACTGCCGTAGGCGACCTGCGCGTCGTGATGAGGATGCAGTGATGATGACGAAGACACACACAACCAGTCCCCGTGCCAGAGAAATTAACCAATTAACGTTAAAATTCCCGACCCAGCCGGGAATCGAACCGGGACCCCTGTGACCAAACGCCAGCACGCTAACCATTTAACCATGGAGCCGGACAACATCTGGCTGTTAAATAGTATTTGAGTGGATCAGTGGCACAGTGTTGGCTTCGGTACCGATGTTATGGGTTCAAACCGGCAGAATTACTCGTGATCCTGAAGAGTGGGAATAGGTCCATTTCTTATTTCCATCTCATACGATGGTGGTATGTAATATATCACTGAATACTCATTTGATATTTACCCTAAAAATACCTTCAGGAATAGGCCACTCACGAGTGATCGTTGCTAGACTTAAACGGAACGCCGAAATTGACGAGCAGGCAGACTAAATAATGCCAAATTAAAATGGCTGTGCACAGTAACTGAGGCATATTATGATAATTATTACAATTCATGATTCTTAAGTTGAAATGATACAAATAATGTTATCAACAATATACGGTAATCTAGAATCTAAGACATTCCTTCAGAAAACATACTTTTGTATACCTTTATGTTTTTCTCACTTTTGCTAAACTAGTTATTTTTTAAATGACTTCTGTCAAACAAAAGACCCTAAATGATATTTTTGGCATTAATAAAACATACTACCACGTAAAATTTCAATTAAATTTCTACAATTGATTTAAAATTATGATGAAAACTCGGCTTTAAACATGATGGAATATTAGTGGCAAACTTAACATCACAAAGTGTAATATAGCAATTTTATATGGACGTTCATAAAATATTTAATAGTACTCGGGTTTTTCGCAGTAATACGGAGAAAATACATTCTGACATAAATATGTTTCAGAGCTGGGGTTCATCCAAAAATGTGTGTAACGAAATAGTGTCATGAAACAAAATGTCGCGGAAGCGTCACCTAGCAACCGTGCAGGCTGTGAGGTATTTATGGATGATTGGCCAGACAGTGTTACCTGGCAACCGTGCTGGCTGGCTGGCGGTCATCATACCGTTGGTGGATTGGCATGACCGAGAGACATGTAAGATACACTTATGGTCATTTCCCTCTTAGGGAAAATTGATACCATTTTATAAAAGATAATTCAATTAAAAATATTTTTATTACTACCAAAGTTGCATCTGCTACCTTCGCGGTCTAGAGCTAGAGAACCCATCTTTCACTGGGAGGGTCGCAGATTCGACTCTCGGCCACGTCTGGTAATTTAACCTGAAAACGAGGGCCGGTTTGAGGCCCTGTCAGCCTGCTAGAGAATACTTAAGAACTACCTTCTGTTAGCTGCACTGTGGGATAAAGTGTAGATTATTGAAAGCAATCAAAGACATTTATGTTGACAATTAGGCTGCGGTAAGAACTGATGGTAGAATGAGTTATTATTTCAAGGTACTTATTGGGGTTAGAAAAGCCTGTCATTTTTCAACTTTGTTTTTCATAGTTTATACGGATCAATTACTAAGGGGTATACAATGGCAGAAAGGGGTTCAGTTAAGTGAAAATGTAGTAAGCAGTTTGGCCGATGCTCAATGTTTGGGCTTAATGCCAGAGTGTCCTAAAAGCTAGCAATGTAATATATTGGAACTTGACAATTAGTGCAGTATGATATGGAAATTCCCTTTCCACGAGTAAAATGATGCAAGTAGGGAAGGAACTTAAGAAAACTGAATGTCACGTCGGGAATAAGAAACTGGAACATGATGGTCATTCGAGTATTGACGATATGTAGTGTAATAAATGAGATTGGATCAAGGTGCAGCAAAGCTGTGAGCTCTCAGTTGCTATTAACTCTATTCTGAAAGTGAGCCCCCGGACGATTAAGACCAACTTTATTTTACGGAAGTGAAATTTGAGTGGAGCCAGGAAGTCCTATTTATAAGTCAGAAGTAAAGGATATGAAATTAGCAAGAATGATGCCTGGTACAATGGCAGGAGAGTACTTGAATTGAGGAGATAAAGGCTTAGTTGGGAATGAACTCGTTTGATGAAGCTTTACGGTGGTAGTGGATCACGTGAGGCGAACGGAGGAGAATAGGTCACCTAGTAGAATAATGGACATGGTCATGGAAGGTAAGAGAAGTAGAGGAAGAACAAGATGGCGATTATATGACTCATAAACTAATGACTTCAAACGAGGGCTGGTTACGAATACGGGATTGTGGTAGCGTGTAATAAATTCGCACATTCTTGCAGAATGTACGCTGAAGGCACAACAGGATGTAATTAAACATGTAGGTGGCTATGTATGACATTGAATTTAATATTAATATGAGTTATGAAATATTTTTTATACATCTCACCGTGCCTTTCTCGTGTATATAATACGCCGGTTGTCTTTCGAGTTCCTATTTTTTTACAAATTTATTCAGAGTGCGAAACATGCACGAAGTTACGTGTTTCCTTTTCACGAAATAATCAGCGAATTAAAAAAAATCAGGCCCAGAAAGAAGGCGAAAATAGTGACACTAAAATGCCTTTGCTGACGGGACCTAGTATTTACAGTACACTATATCTTCTGGTATAGGGCAGAGCAATGTTGTTACTTTCATTGATCTGTCTCAGTCTTATCCTTGGCTTTGACAATATGGAAGTGACTGATGTATAAGTGATGCTAGTAATGCCATTAATTATCAGCCAGTCCCTTCTATAAATGGTGTGAAAATGTCGCCCATGGGGCCGGTTGGTGCATGGATTTCAGTGGTCTTGGCAGACTGGTATGCAGTAGCAATAGTAGCAACTTCTGGCTCGGTGAGGAAAGCAACGGGAAACTACATGTGATACCTAGGCTATCTATGACAGTTGATGGTGGAGCTGTCGAGGATCCAAACAGCCATAGGGCTCAGGACTGATCATGTATACAGTCATACTAAAATCACTCCCCTACTGATATACAGTGAAACTGAGATGCAAGGTATGCTGGGGTATTTAGAATCAGTACAAGTAGTGACATATTGGAGATTCCGTCGCTTTTAAAAAGCAATTATTCGAGTTCGCATATTGCACGGGAGATACAATAGAACAATTGTATAATAGGGACTAATCTGACGCATGCGTTCCCTTTGTTGCCCAAGGCTAAAAATATTCAATATTATACATTAATTCCTGTAAAATTCTCATCATGAGAGCTCAAAATGGGTAAATTAATGTTTTGAAAATTTCACCTCAGAAAAGTTTGGAAACTTTTTGGATGGCACTTATAAGTACCGTCAGGCATGCAGGTAATGGTGACTCCACACAAAATGAAAAATTTGAAACATCCGGTCTAGACAAAGTATATATGTCTTATTAATTCGCATTTACACTGTGAGCTGTATTATAAAATAATTACCAATAACACAGATAACAAGAATAAATAATAACAAGAAATAGGAGATATAAAACTATAAATTTTTCAAACCTGTAGTGTCATAAGAGCTACATTTTGAGTTCAGCATCAGCATTTTGCATTCTCATTAACAATTACCAAATTACAAATCTCCACAATTATATTCACCAAACAGTTCTTCTTCTCATTGCAGCAGAGAAAGATGTCACAAAAAGTTCACTAAGAATTTGGTCTTGATTGAATTTGCTTACCGGAGCACACTTCGCATGTGCTTCATGTACTTCAATATTTGACCAAATGTGCTCCACGATTTGCAAGACGAACATGCTTTGCGACGACATTTGTTGTGAACAGGCTGCTGTTGTGGACTTGCCCTCTTTGGAACATTTGACAGTCTCTTGAATGGTAGCACTGTCTTCTTTGCCATTGGTGCGCAAGCTACTGATCTAAACTGTAACAATGTAATTTTCTCAAATAATTCATTATAAATGATGTATGCATTGACAAACCGTACATCAAGCATGCCCCAAAATAATCGATATATTTGATCAAAAGCATTCATGTTAAGGTCCAAATTCTTCACAATCGCATTCAGTGTCTGTGTCGGCATCATTATCCAAATCATTAAATTTGCCTGTGAGCAGATATCGCAAACTCTGAAAAATAAGTTGTAAACTTACAGCAAGAGCTAACAAATCAGATCATAGGTTATGACTGGACCATAAGCAAGTATGCCTAGTTGCCCGTTGGTACTTATAAGTCCAAGGTACAATTACGATAATTTCACTAAATGTATATATCTATCCACTCAAATTGCTACAGTTATCACGAAACACTTTCATAAAGCACATTATACGACCGATAATTAACCTTACCTGTTGTTTACAACAATCCAATGAGCAGTTCTACTGTCATACTTGAATGACTCAATATGCAACTCGGCATCGATAATAAACAGATGAAATATGAAGCACGCGGACAGTTTGATCAATCTAGAAATAATTATCCCATAATGCTTAAACATGGAACGTAAAAGTACCGTCGGTCAACTACGTATTTGAAGTGAACTATACCTTTTTACATGCAATAATACAACTTGGTACTTAAAAGTACCGTCAGTCAACAAAGTGTTATGGGCACGTTGAAATTTGGTGCAAAATGATGTGCTTAGGTTGTTGTAACCTACGTCTCAGTAACCAGACATACGGATTATATTATAAGAATAAGACTTCGTACTAGTAATTTTGGGTAATGTATTACTCATGGACGGAAAAATTGTGCATGAAATATTAAATACATTTTTCATATATGAGGTACATGCAGCTCACCTCCATTTGGGGTGATAGCCTAAATATTCTGAATGAAAAGAAATGTTAACCAAATTAATTCCGAAATGTGCATTCACGATACGGCAATATGAAAGCTGAGAAAACTTTACGTAGACCTAAATCACGGAAATGCTTCAGGCATACGATAAATGACAAATAAGTTATTGAAAGCCTGTGTATGGTAAGGTTTCTCTTTTATGGAACGAGGTCAGGTGTCAAAAACCAGATATTTTTGACATACATTGCTTAATACCCATCCTGATCCAACATAATTAAGAGAGCAATGAAAGGGACCCTATTTCTCACCACTATTCAACTTCTCTTTCCAGTCATCGATCCAAAAGTGAAATTTTTGAGGGATCAGTGACCTAATTTACCTTAAACCTACTATTTGTGTTGACTCTGTGGTTCCGGAGATTATGAGTTCAAGCCCCACAACAAAGAGTCCTGAAGATGGTAAGACATTTAGTGTACACCCAGCAAAATTCATTAAAACTCAGCCATAGACGCCCAAGAAAGATTTTCTTTATTCTGCCATCTAGTAGGCTACATACAGTGGAACGGAGAGTGGAAATTGACGAACATGCAGCTGATGCCATTGTTACCAAACCCCCTGCCTCATTCGCTATGACATATAACTAACTAGCTGATGTACCTGTGCTTCGCTACGGAATTCTACATTGTATACAGAATTCTAGGTTAGGTAGTGTACACGTTGTGAGCAAGATTGTGTTAAACTGTATAGCTCTTAACGTTGCCTAGAAACGCGACGGTGAAGTTACCAAACATATTTTCTCATATGAAGACTGGGTTAAGGAATTTTCATTGTAATGGTAGGCCCGCTTCCCTACCATCAGCCACAATCAAGTTGGGGAGTTTTCATTATAACTGCAGACACTCACTCTCCACCTGCCTTTTTACATCCTCAGAAAGACTGTCTTAGTGGTTTTCCCAACTGAAATCAACATAGGCCATTACAATGACGTCAGTAGGAATGGCGCGATTAAAATCAATGCCTTCATATGAAATACTCGACCAAATAAAAAACACACATTTTCTCACTTTTAACGAAGAGTACTACGCTGCCGATCTAACAATCCAAAGTCCCAGAGCTGGAATGACTAAGACGCAGACAGCCGTGATCCATGAACACTCTTCGGCTTTTTTCGGCAGGGGAGGGGGGAGGGGTGTCGAATAGTAGAGAGTCCAAGGGCAAAAACTATGCCCTTTTACTAATGTGTTTCCTAGGAGTACCCGATGAGTCGGAAAATCTCAATTCTCTACACTGGCGCCGGAAAAATCCATCTGACTTGGAGGGAAATTTTTCCTTCAAATCAGAGGAGAAACCGCCTCTTAACTGCTAATTTGGAAGAAAATGAATGTACAATTTAATAAATTTAATAAAAGTGAAGAGGAAGAAGCTTTTCTTATTTTGTGAACTGTGTTATAATTTGGAATAGGCCTAAATTGTAATTCTAGACCAGACCATACTACTACTACTACTACTACTACTACTACTACTACTACTACTAAGTGAGCCTCTGCCTTAAATGTACACATTACTCATTCAAAACAGTGCGTCAGATTAGGGATCGAATAGCTGGAATACTATGATGAACCAGTGTGTTACGTACCAGCAGTATCAGTAAATGTATGAACCAGAGGAATGACATGCTAAAGAAGAAAGTTTTCTAACTCCCCAATTATTTCCCGCCAATATTCAGTCAGGCTGGGGTTGAGTGGCAGCATAAGAGACAAAGAAAGTCACAACAAACAATGGTCAATATAATGTTATTGTTGATCAATGTTATGAGCTTTCGATATTGTAGGCCTTCACATTTTTCTTCCGACTCTGAAATACCACTCTTATCATAGTCGGTACGGTAAAACTGAATAAAACATAATTGATCGGAAATTGAATTCTCTATAACTTTTGTTATGTTGTACTTTTCGATAGAACCAATAACGTAGGTATTTAAAAATTCAATTTTAGGCGCCTTCCACTAAACTACCATTTCATCCAGGGTCAGTAGAATTATTTATAGTTTCTTCTTCCCCGACTCTATATACCGATTTTCATTAAATTCTGTACACCCATTTTCTCGTGGCTTGTCGTTGATATGGACATAGCAACAAATATAGAAATTCATGAATATCTGTATTATCATAGTCGGTATTATAAAACTGTATAAACCGGGCGAGTTGGCCGTGCGCGTAGAGGCGTGCGGCTGTGAGCTTGCATCCGGGAGATAGTAGGTTCGAATCCCACTATAGGCAGCCCTGAAGATGGTTTTCCGTGGTTTCCCATTTTCACACCAGGCAAATGCTGGGGCTGTACCTTAATTAAGGCCACGGCCGCTTCCTTCCAACTCCTAGGCCTTTCCTATCCCATCGTCGCCATAAGACCTATCTGTGTCGGTGCGACGTAAAGCCCCTAGCAAAAAAAAAAACTGTATAAGACACAACTGATCGGAAATTTTATTCTATATAACTTTAGTTACGTAGTATTTATCGATAGGACCAGTAATAATACAACAATTTGAGAATTACATTTTAGGCCTTCCCCTAAACTACCATTTCGCTCAGCACGAATAAAGTGATTTTGTAGCCTAGATTGTAGTGGATCATCCGCCGACTTTACATATCACTTTTCATTAAATTATCTTCACCCGTTTGCTCGTGATGCGTGTAATACATACAGACAGATAGACAGACAGAAATTACGGAAAAGTAAAAAGTGCATTTCCTTGTAACAATGGACAAGACTGATACAGAAATACCATTCTTTTCAAATTCTGAGCAATGTACAGACAAAACTCTAATTTTATAAATATATTTCAATCATATTGACTGTTCCAGCTAAAATGATACGCCAAGGCATCTTGAAAATTTGCAGCCTACACCCAGAAACTCGTGTGTTGCTCCTTAACAGATATACCAGTGCGTCAGCAGTACAACATGGTCTTAAACAAGTGAGGCCCTTCGAGGAGATACCAGGACCCAAGCCGTCCGAAAACGATCCGACATACCTCCCAGGAATTGGTGAGTACTTTCATATGAATCAATCAATCAATCAATCAATCAATCAATCAATCAATCAATCAATCAATCAATCAATCAATCAATCAATCAATCAATCAATCAATCAATCAATCGATCGATCGATCGATCGATCAATCAATCAATCAATCAATCCATCAATCCATCAATCAATCAGTCAATCAATCAATCAATCAATCAATCCTATCAACTTACGTCTATCGCTAAAGTGACGGATTCCATATAAATTGTTTACCTATTCCTTTCTGAATAATAATTTTGAAGAACTTGGAAATTTAATAAACACTTTCCCTTGATAAATTATTCCATTTCCTAATGTTTCATACAATACATTAATGTTTATCCTAATTTGTAGTCTTGAATTCCAGTTTTAACTTCGTATTATACCTCATGTATCTCTTCTATCGTTTAAAAGATCCACTCAACTTATTCGTCTACTAACGCCATTCAACGCCTTATCTCCACCGACATCTCGGAAAATACCACCTAGTCAAACAGCTCGTCTCCTTACTTCGAGGACGTCCATGCCCTATCTGTCTGTTAGGTCATCAGTAGAGGGAAGGCGTTACCTTCTTAAGTGGCCCGCTCCTCCCCATCAAGGACGGAAATGGAAACTTTCTTAATGATGATGATGTCATCAGTCCAGAGGCTGATTAGATCCTCAAATAGCACCACTAAGGCTAAGCGATTATAGAGAAAAGCGCAAAAAGCAATGGCAGAGCCCATATGAGGCAAGATGAGGAGTAACGTTGTTTGCCATTGCTTTCCTCCATGCCCAAGTTTGTAAAATTGTCGGAACACTACTCTTTTGTCAGAGATTACCCAGACGCTTTCCTTGGGATCTTTTCAAGTTCATGTATCAAGTAATCTTGGTGTTTGGCTCATACACTGGAATCAGTAATCTAATTAGTGTCTTGCCAGAGAATTACAGTATATGTTCCCTACTTTTCATTCCACTACAACTCCTTAATACCCCAATAACTATGTGAAGAGATCTCTAACCTTTATTTACGACCACGTTAATGCGATTACCCCAATGAAGATCTTTTCTCATATTAACATCATAGTACTTACAGCGATTCCCATGACGAACTCTCACCATATCGACCCAGTAATTAAAACTGAGAGGACTCCTCTTCCTAGTAAAACCTGGCTCTTCATCCCGCTTACCAACATCTGTCCATCTCAGAATATCACCGATGTCTCTATTGTAGTCGCCTACAACCTAATAAATTGTTCATTACACAATACAGCATCATATCATCCGAAAAAAAAAAAGCATTATCACTGATTCCATTTCTTTACTCACAACTGTCGGGCTGAGTGGCTCAGACGGTTGAGACACAAGCCTTTTGACCCCAACTTCGCAGATTCGATCCTGGCTAAGTCCGATGGTGTTTAAGGTAAGGAAAGGGTTATTCTGCCCGAAGGCAGGTCCGAACCTCCACAGAATTGTGCCTGAGGTGGAGTTTACGTACGGTAGAGTTGCCAGTTCCTTTCCGCTCCTCCATTCGCTTACTCACACCAACAGCGCGTGGCAACCCATCGAAATCTTGACCACGCCCAATGTTGCTTAACTTCGGAGATCTCACGGGATCCGGTGTTTCAACACGGCTACGGCCGTTGCCCTGTGGCGTTTGAAGGTGCTCAAATACGTCAGCCTCGTGTTGGCAGATTTACTGGCACGTAAAAGAACTCCTGCGGGACTAACTTCCGGCACCTCGTAGTTGTTGTTTTTACTTATTGTTTTAAGGAGCCTAACATCGAAGGTCATCGGCCCGCACCTCTTGGTTAGTGGGATTATTATTTTCTCACACCATTTGTATACTGTACATATGAGAAAATAAAGGTCCAATAATACTACCTTGAGGAATTTCCGCTCTTAATAATGTATTTATGTTCAATCCTCAGACCGAAGGCTGGGTGGATCCTGAAAAAGCTCACCATCAGCTGTCGTAGATGGCCTAGGTATTTCTGAAGAGGCGTACTGGGGAAATGAGGAGTGAGGTACTTTCCCGTTGTTTTCCTCACTGAGTCAGAGATGGTCATTACATATCAGTCTGCCAAGTCCACTGAAATGTGTGCATCAACCGACCCTATGAGCAACATTTTCACACCCTAGAAAGGACTGGCTGCGTAAAGAAAGCGTTTTCACATTCCTCACATGTGTCATATAACCCATCCCATACACTTTGTATATTTTTACTTACCATTTCCTACCGATCCTAATATTGTCTTTTTAAAACTCTATCGTGGATTTCTTATCGATCATACCTAATAGTCTACTTTTACAACTCTCCTTTCCATTGCATTTACTTTCAATTACGGCAAACGAAATTGCGTGCTTTATTATACCATCTATCACATCAGATTCTCTGTAAAGCTCATCTGGTTTTATTTATTTATTTATTTTTTATTTATCCTTTGGTGATTCACGCAGTCCTCAGTCACAGTATACTGTCACCATTAAACTGCTGCGGCTGTCGTTCAGGTGGTACATTTCCTATCAGTTGTTTACCTTCAGTTTTCTTAAATGATTGCAATGTGGTTCGAAATTTACCATCCTTCGTCCTTAATAAATTATTCCAATCATTAATTTGTCCTCTCGAGTTCCAAATTTATCTTCATTTTATGATCTTTCGTAGTTTTAAAATTTTTACTGAAGCTTCTTCGTCTTCCCAGTTTTTCTGGTTTAGACTTCTTAATCATGTTTTCTGTTATTCACGTTACCTTCCTAGGTAACGTTTGGAAAATTGAGATCAACCGCTACAACAACCTTGCTTTATGCGTTGTTCACTACACAGTTTATCAAAACATTATCAAGTAGTTCTGCATCAGCGTCGGCGAGCGCCTTGTTAGTTCTGTACACCCTGAAAACATCAAGTTGCCTTTTATCCTAAGAGATGAGCCTAAACATAGCATTTCATTCTTCTCTTCCTTAACATTTTCGAAGCTTACACAATCATCACTCAACAGTAACAATACTCCTCTTCCTACCGTAACCATCCTATCTCGACGACAAACACTCCAGTACCATGAGAGAATTTACGCATCCAACCCAGCACTTCTGAGCTATGACTCAACCCCTACTAAAATATCTCGTAAATATTTACCTATTTAATTATTTAATTATATTACTTACTTTACAGTTCTTGTACACTTTAACACTAACGATTGTATGCCAACCTTACTTGACTTTCGGCTCCCTATACTCTCATAACCACACCCTAGTTCACGACATTGCCCGGAATGTACCTCTCAACTACTATTCTAAACAAAATCTCTAGCTTGTATGTACTATGGCGGTTCAAATGAACGTCATCTGAGCGTAGATCCCTATCTCCTACCAAATCATTAACACAAATCTGACTCTCAGTTTTCCACATACCCACTCGATAGCCTCATTTACATCTCGGATCGCCCTCCAGTCAGTATTCCTATTGCACAGTATACAAATTGATTACAATCTCTGCTCCCTTAAACTTCTCCCACGCTGCTGCAAACAGATCCCACGCATCCCCAATTATGTTAGTACCTGTTCACAACTGCGTCACGTTGTTCGTACCAATGTGGGAGCTTGTCATATCGTCCTCCTCCTCCTCCTCCTTACATGCTCTACATAAGAATTTCGATAAAAAGTGCTATAACTAATGAGAATAACTTAGGTTAGGAAAAATCATGAGTTGGAATTATAGTATTACGTAAAGGGAAGAGCTGTCGATTAAACCATTGTAATGAATTCAAAATTGTTAATATGTTGTTACTTTCGCCAGCATCTAGTCTGGTTCCATAACTGAATGATCAGCATACTGTCCTTCAGTTCCGACGGCTCTGGGTTCGATACCCAGTCGGACCCGGAATTTTAATTGAATACGGTTACTTTCCGTGGATTGTGAACTGCGTATTTGCATTCATCTTAATGCATGTGTCTTCAACCACCACTACAAACCATGACAGAAACACGAAATGGTGAATATACTCCACCACATGACGTTGGTACAGGGAGATCATCCAATCGTAAAACTGGGCTTAATCAGGACGTGCTGATACCAGATAATTGAGGAGAAAGGCCTGGAGAAATGCCGGACCGACACTTAAAACAATTCACATTCCAGAAACAACACTGACCTTTCGACAGCTGCCGCAGTTTGTACCGGATCTGTATCAAGCAACAACGTACAACGCACATGAAAGCAGCGTGTGTCTCCAGTTTAAGACCTGAGAATAAGTATGGAGATATACCAAAAGTAGATTGCAAAGGAATGACATAATAATATATTTGTATTAAAATTAGGGTGGGAAGGGTACTTTCCCCATGTCAAAGGGACCCATGGCGAATTACAGAATTTGGGAACCACTGGTATAAGATCTCCTGTAATGTCTCATGATTCTCATAAATCTGTTCAACTGTTTGCCACAGAGGGAAACTTTACATTATTCATACACAATCATCAATAAAATTTAAAGTTTTGTGTATTTTTTATTTCAGGAAATGTAGCAAACCTCGATTTCAACACGTTGTCAGAAGCACTTTACAAGAACTACGGAACAATTGTGAGGTTGCCAGGTCAAGGAGGTGATAAGGACGTAGTTTACCTGTATGATCCACACTATATTGAGACGGTGAGTTTATATTATGTGACATAATCGACGCTTTCTGGAGAAGTGTTTTCTAGTTTGTAGTATGAAAAACATTCCCAATAAGTACTCTAGTCCTTCAGGATAAAACTGAGGCTCCACTCTTATTGAATATATTCAGTTGGAAAGTCTTAGCTCCGAACAGCTTTGGTGAACATCTACATTTCAACATCGCTATTTTGGCCGGCCCCGTGGTGTAGGTTCAGCGTGCCTGCTTCTCGCCCGGAGACTCCGGGTTCAATTCCCGGCCAGGTCAGGGATATTTCTCTCAACTTGAGGGCTGGTTCGAGGTCCACTCAGCCTACGTGATTAGAACTGAGGAGCTATCTGACGCTGAGATGCCGGCCCCGGTCTTGAAAGCCCAGAATAACGGCCGAGAGGATGCGTCGTGCTGACCACAGGGCCCCACGTAATCTGCAGGCCTTCGGGCTGAGAGCGTTAAGTGCCGTGGGGTTTTTGCTCTTAAACGATCATATTTTCGACAAAAATTTCCTGCGTCCATAAACGGTCTGGATCCACTTTTCCAAGTGTTCCCATGGGACATATCACAATTGCAGTCTATACGTAAAATTATCACGTGCAGAATTGCTTGGCTTAGTTATAAGAGAAGTGCATTCAATCTCATCCAAATTAAATCAAAATATTTTTGAGTGAGGTAAAGCAAGGAAACAGGAAGTTTTGCAACAACTGTCAAGATATTTCTTTAATAAGTACACCAGGCCACCACAGGCGTTTAAGGAATAAGGATGCGATCAATAATGGGGAATAAAATGGTACAAATCCAGTGTGTTTGAGACGACAGAGGGGTTGTCAGCAACAGTTTTTTTAAATATGTGTATATCAAACGGTTGTCCCTTTTCTCTATGGGGTCGCGTATGAATCGAGACGAATATTCGTACAGGGCTCTTACGAGCGGGTGCCCTTCCCTACGTCAGTACCATCAGTTAACAATATTAAATGGATGCCGTGATATGGGATAGCAGGAAGGGAGAGGGTGTAACTCCTATGTCAGTTCATAGCCTACTACTGTCGAAAAACACTAAGGTGTCTGCTCAAGACGTAACGTCACCATCCGACGGAAGAATCACCATTAACAATGTCATATGTCCCTACTCCATATGAACAACGCGGTGATGTTTACTGGAGAATCCAGGCTTTTGGGAAGCAATCTAGTGATGAAAACCAGTGGACTGAACACGACATTGCTCGCTATTCCTAATCATAAATCTTCTACCTACAACAACTCCTTCGCTGTTGTAGCCAGCCGTGAATGCAACTTTCTTCCGCAGGAATCCGGAGGGATATCAAACTAAGGAAGATTTAAAAGGGTGCTCAAAATATGTACACGAGACGAGCTAGTAGTGCGACAGTCCTCTTCTTCTTCTTCTTCTTCTTCTTCTTCTTCTTCTTCTTCTTCTTCTTAGCTTTCCTGTTCTCATGGTCCTTTTTATTATTATTATTATTATTATTATTATTATTATTATTCATAAATAGTGTTAGAGAGTACTCAGCTGTAGTTTTCCTGCATAGTTATCCTTATCCCGAATCCCCATTTTGTAATGTTGTTCACCCACAGTAAACACACGAAAACTGTAACATTCGTCAATGTGATATATTTCTGGAATTGGACAAATTAATAATTGTAAATATTAGTAGGTTTATCTATATTATTATTATTATTATTATTATTATTATTATTATTATTATTATTGTAATTCGTTGTGCGTTATATGTCAATTTCTTCGTAGGAAGCAAAATGTTAATTTATATTGTGTATTATAATATATATTTTACGTACAGCAGGATAGCATAGTGCCATAGTAATTTGTTTCAGTCTCTTTTTTCATTTATTCAGTATTTTATGTATTTTTATGTTATTTATGTATTTACTGGTTAAGTGAAAGACAGGGACACGTGTTAAAATAAACCACATCTATTTTTCTATCTATAAATGAGTTTCCGTTCGACAGCAGTACAGTCCTGAATCGGGATGCCAATCTGGTGAAATCGCTTGAGCACTGAGGCACTCATCCCACCCCCGCACCAGGTTGAAGGTCCCCGTGTGGTAAAACACCGTATCGTACTGCGTGAAGAAGTACATAACCGTCTGCTGCACATCCTCGTCCGACAGGAAGCGTCGATACTTTAAGGCCTTTTTGTGGGAGATCGTTGCGTGATAATAACATGGGAAGATAGAACTATAGGGTGCGTGCTCGAGTGTCTCCCACTTGTGTTGGCCTGACTTCTGCCTGAAGACCCTTGCGGTATAGGGACGGGAGTCTTGTGTCGAAACGCGACCCTCACGGAACTTGGTGCACGATTTCACAACGGTGGTTTTCGACAGGTATGCTGCTCTATCCACAGTCTTCATTCACCGATGGATGTCCACCGGTGTTTGTCCTTCGGCAGCCAAGAACAGAATAACAACACGTTGGTCCTGTTTGGACGCATTTGTTAGTAACGTCGCCATAGTTTACGTGGCCGCATTTAACGCACACACTTCGGCAGGACACGACTGCTACACTAATCCCTATTCCTACATGTCCGTGCTTATATACCCGCATCGGAGTCTCGCTACGTTGCATGCACGCCCTCTAACGGTAAGTTTTTATAAAGCCTTATACAAAGCATAGGTTAAAAGGATTTAAACTTATTTTGTATTCATAATTTCATGGTTCTTCCATTGAAACAATATTGGTTACTTCATTTTAAACTTTCTGAAGTATACGTAGACCTACAGTATATAGGACTTTCTTTGTTGCATTGAAGATGGAGGAACGTAAACGATTTTGTGTTTTAACTTATATATGTAACACTGGAAAAACTATTGCATGGTAAACATATAAACATTTACATGAAAGCAAGAAAGTCAACTAACGAAGATTTAATTTTTATTAAATTTTACTAGTGTGGGTTACGTACGCAATATCAGTATTATCCACGAAGAATATGCCAAGGAGTTTCCAGTGTTTTACTGATTTTGAAACGTTTCTAAGGTGCACTGTATACTTTCTATTATCTAATTCATTATAACCAGGATCTCTATTACAGGTGTTCAGAAACGAGGGTCAATGGCCAGTGAAGGAAATCTTCAATTCAATGTTAAAGTATCGAGATGAACTGCGCCGCGATTTCTTCAAAGGAGTTGTAGGAATAGTCACGTAAGTTGTACACCATTTCAACTTATGTCAATGAAAGAAGTCCAAAATAAATAAATGGAAGTATTAAATTTATATTTTAAGAGAATTACCTGCATGTTAAAACGTACCTTCTGAGATCTGTTAAATCCGAATTAGGTACTGTTTTTTAAAGGTAAATTTTATTATTTCAAGAAGCATGAAAGTGCAGAACATCCAAGTGGTATTTTTCCTGTCTTCTCACGAAAGCAGTCATTATTCGATTTCCGGCCACTTTATGTGCAATTTTGAACTTAAAATTCCATTTCGGTGGTTTGTATTTCACGGAAATGTTAAGGCCCATGGTCCATTGAGGTTTCATAAAACTGATCAATATCATTATCACCAACACTGTCACATTTAACGGACGAAGTGAAAATTTATTCAATTATTTAATATGATTTCCTTCTTATTACAGCCAAGGGAAAAAATGGCACGATTTCAGACGCAGCGTTAACCCGGCTATGATGCAACCACGAGCCACCAAGCTTTATGTTGGACCAATAGACAAAGTGGCTAAGGAATTCATTCAGAGGTAAGACTCAAAACGTTCTTATATTTATTTATTAAAGAATACATCGTCCGGCCTCCAATGAGGGTGAACAGTTAGGTATAAAATGGAATCAAAAATATCCCTTTCCTGTCCCATCGTCGCCATGGGACCTATCTGTGTCGGTGCGACGTGAGGCAACTTGCTTACAGTGTGAATTGACATGTACAATAAATTGCACAATGGTATGAAGAATTTGCGGTGGTTACAGGGTAGGGTTCGGGCTAGAAGTGGCCACGGCTGATCCGTGGTGGGAACTTCCTGCATTCCGACCGCCCGACCGAGCAAAGAATGGATGGCCAAAGATGTACATCTTCTCCACACATCCCCATGGCAACCACAAATCAGACGGCGTCACCGCCGAGGAAACCCGCCTCCCTCTTCAGGGGAGGAATGAAAACAGTTTAGTACAAATAGTCGTTGCAGGGTCGGGGAGTGCAGGGACGGGATGGCCACAATTCTGCATTCTATCCCTTCAGCCGAAAAGAGGAGCGGTGGATAGGCTTTGCCATGGCTCTATATTTCTGCATTCGGGAGACGGAGAGGACTGTTGGCTGATCTGAGACTGGTTTTCCGTGGTTTTCCATTCTCCTGTACTAAGAGGAACGCCGGAACCGCTGCCAGTATAGGTTTCGGGTGCCACCCGCACACCTTCAGTACACATCATATCAAACATCACTGGCCAGAGAGAGAGGGCGTTGCCCTCCCAGTTTGTCCGCCATCCACTTCAGGGGAAAAATGTAAACCTGCATAAGGTTACGTTAGGGTTGAATGCAGAGTAGCCTTCGACCTGCAAGTGGCCACGGGCCAGCTCTGCACTCCAACCGACCAACCGAGAAGAGGACCAGTAGCCACTGCTCTACGGGGGCTCTTCACCTTTGAATTCGGTAGACGGCGAGGGGCTGGTACCCACCGTCGCTGTCACGGATTTCTATTCGCGTATACTAAAGCTAATACCGGAACAATTCCTAGTATAGACCACGGCCGCCAAACCGTAACCTTCACCACACATCATCTTCACCCAAATATTTTTGGCCTTAAACAAGGCGTCAAATCAATCAATCAATCAATCAATCAATCAATCAATCAATCAATCAATCAATCAATCAATCAATCAATCAATCAATCAATCAATACTGATCTGCATTTATGGCAGTCGCCCAGGTGGCAGATTCCCTATGTGCTGTTCCCTAGCCTTTTTTTTTAAAGACTGGAAAGAAGACATTTATTGAGCATCTCACTTGGTTATTCAAATCCCTAACTCCCCTTCCTATAAATTATTTTTTTCCCCAATTTCGCTTCTTGAATTCCAACTTTATCTTCATATTGTGATCTTTCCTACTTTTAAAGACACCACTCAACTTATTCATCTACTGATGTCCTCCCACGCATCTCACCATTGACAGCTTGGAACATAGCACTTAGTCGACCAGCTCGTCTCCTTTCTCCCAAGTCTTCCCAGTCCAAACTTGTAACATATTTGGAACGCTACACTTTTTTCGGAAATCTCCCAGAACAAATCGAACTGCTTTTCTTTGGATTTTTCCAGTTCTTGGATCAAGTAATCCTGGTAGGGTCCCATACAATGGAATCATACCCCAGTTGGGGCCTTACCAGAAATATGCCCTCTCCTTTAGATCCATACTACAACCCCTAAATAACCTCATAATCATGTGCAGAGATCTGTACTCTTTGTTTACAATCATATTTATGTGATTACCCCAATGAGATCTCTCCTTATATTAAGAACTTCCTCAGAAGCCCGCCGTAGCTCTTCAGGGTACAAAATGATAACATAGTGGTAGTATTAGTATCTGTCCGAAGATCGTTTGGTTGTATTCCTCAACGTCGCGTCGTCCATATCTTCCCTAAACTTTTAATTGGCCTATTTTCATATCTATTCCACTCGCATCTACTCTAATACGTTTATCATATGCTTGAACAGCCTTTCTCCAACTATTCATACCGCCTCTAGTTACACCCACATCCATCTGGACAAGTCTTAAGTGTTTCAAGAGAAGCATTAATTTTCCATCATTGTCCGTTGATCAAATTTCATAGCTGCAGTCGCTTAAGTGCAGCCAGTAACCAGTAATCGGGAGATAGTGGGTTCGAGCCCCACCGTCGGCAGCCCTGAAGATGGTTTTCCGTGGTTTCCCATTTTCACACCAGGCAAATGCCGGGTCTTATTTAAGGCCACGGCCGCTTCCTTCCAATTCCTAGGCCTCTCCTATCCCATCGTCGCCATAAGACATATCTTTGTCGGTGCGACGTAAAGCAAATAGCAAAAAAAGAAAAAAAATCAAATTTCACCTAATCCTTCATACCTCACCAACTTGATTCTGTAAATTTAATTTGCATTGTGTTTTACTCATCTTATCTTCAATATTCTTTCCTAACACAACATTCTTCGGAACTGACTTTTTTTTACCATTACAGGATGTTTCCTGGGGCTCAATAGAGGGTACTGAATAGACCGAGTTTAGAATCGGAATCCATGTCAGGAAATATATTAGTTCCTGAGCAACAGAAAATATTTTAAAATAGTTTTTCCTAATTATTCGCTAAGTGAAGGAGCGATCGATATTCGTCATCTTGGGGCTCTACAATTCTAACTAACCAACATTCACTAATTTAGGAAGAATATCCAGTGTCAAGGGGGATATAAAGAAACATCTTAACCGGTATTTCCGAATACCCCGTAAATGTAAATGTGCTTTTATTTTACATTTTTACAAATAGCTTTACGTAGCACCCACACAGGTAGGTCTTATGACAATCATGGCATTAGAAACGGCTAGGGTTGGGAAGGAGGCGATTATGGCCTCAACTGAGGTACAGATCCGGAATTTGCTTAGTGTGAAACTGGGAAGCCACGGAAATTCATCTTCAGGTCTGGAGACATTAGGGTTCCCGAATGCAAACTGATAGCTTACGTGACTCAAATCCCGCAGCTGCATGTAGTCGGTTGTAAATGTTCTCCTCTGCACAGCACACACGACACACAAAACCCCTCTTACACTAATTCCTAATGACCATATCTTCGATTTACTTTCACACATTTTATCTCAAGACAAGGTTTCCTGTTTGCAATGATTTACATGATTATTTCTCTAAGGGTGTGCCTCGGAAATAGTATACATATAAACACAAAAAGCCGGCCCCGTGGTATAGGGGTAGCGTGCCTGCCTCTTACCCGGAGGCCCCGGGTTCGATTCCCGGCCAGGTCAGGGATTTTTATCTGGATCTGACGGCTGGTTCGATGTCCACTCAGCCTACGTGATTAGAATTGAGGAGCTATCTGACGGGGAGATAGCGGCCCCAGTCTAGGAAGCCAAGAATAATGGCCGAGAGGATTTTTCGTGCTGACCACACGACACCTGGTAATCTGCAGGCCTTCGAGCTGAGCAGCAGTCGCTTGGTAGGCCAAAGCCCTTTAAGGGCTGTAAGGCCATGGGATTTGGTTTGGTTTTATAAACACAGTGTATTTAATGTTATTTATTAACGTTACAGAACTTCAGAGGTGTATTAGAAACTGAAAAAAAGGATGAATATTTTGTTAGAAATGACGAAGGGAAATCGGTTGTTTACGAGTACTTTTGAACGGTTGCTCGCTAAAGGGAAACACTCCTGTAATCCTAATCTAGGGAAAAATATCTACTGATTCTTATTTCAGTTTTTTCAGTACCAAAACACACTGAACAAACAGGTACGTTTTTCAAAAATTAAGTGATATATAAAGGTTAAGAAAGATGGACGTATCTTTTGAACGTCGCGGTTATTTAAATAATCTCCCCTAAGGTAATCCCTCATAGGTGGAAGTAATTCTAAAGGAGGCCGGATGTGCCGCACTATTCCAGATAGTGAGGATGTGTGCCACAAATGAAGAAAACTTGTGAAACCTGGTTCACTTTAAGTTATATCGTATTCTCCTTCATTTCGACATCTTACAATTCTCTAGAATACAAATAAGAAAAATAGACAATTTCTTTCCCTGCTCTTACTTTTCCTGCATCTTTTAACTTCATTTTCATACCATCATTTCTGTTTTTTTTTAAAGGCCGGATCCATGGCTAAATGGTTAGCGTGCTGGCCTTCGGACACAGGGATCCCGGGTTCGATTCCCGGCAGGGTCGGAAATTTTAACTATAATTGGTTAATTTTTCTGGCACGGGGCTGGATGTGACTTCTACATCATCATTTCATCGACATCACGACGCGCAGGTCGCCTACGAGCGTCAACTAAAGAGACCTGCATCTGGCGAGCCGAACTTGTCCTCGGACACTAAAAGCCATACGCTATTTCAGATTGTTCTGTTTTAAATTTATTTTCTACTTATATCCCTTCCTTGCCGGCCTCGCAGTCGGGTTACCGAGCCTGACTCTTACCCAGAGGCCCCGGGTTCCATTCCCTCAAAATTAGTTATACAGCCCCGGTCCAAAAAACAAGAAGAGTGAGCAAGATGCGTCTGCTGGTAATCAGCAGGTCTTCGGGCTGAGCAGTGCTCTCCTAGTAGAACAATGCCTATCAGATCAGTAGCACCTTGGGGTGAAAGGATTCCTTCCCTAAGACTGTACCTATGCCATTGAAATTGATTACAATGAGAAGATATTCTTTGGCAAGTGAATAATTATCAATGAAATACATCTTTGAAGATGATTCTTGGAAGTTATGTGCGGTTTCTGGATGAAAATGAAATCATTTAGAAAATATATAA
The DNA here is from genome assembly GCF_040414725.1 of Anabrus simplex. Lineage (NCBI taxonomy): Eukaryota > Metazoa > Arthropoda > Insecta > Orthoptera > Tettigoniidae > Anabrus > Anabrus simplex. Next base: position 393,942,286 of record NC_090268.1, read on the forward strand.
AATAAAATTGTGGTTTACAATTTAATTACTTGTACTTGCTAATAACCATATTTCATTTTATTTTCCTCTCCAAAGAATGAAGGATCTACGAGACAAGAATGGACAGCTGCCTGATGACTTCATGGATCACATGTTTCGATGGGCATTAGAATGTAAGTATACCTCTCATATAATGTGTTTCACTACGACCCGCTAGTGCAATTGGAAGTCCTTGCTAAAACTCACAACAAACGCATTCCAAGTGCAAGTGTAAATAGTGTATATGTGGTTTTTTATGAGACCTTTCCCCTGGCCAGAGAGAGGGCGTAACCCTCTAGGTGGCCCGCCTCAGCCCTTCAGAGTGGTGACTGAAAGCATTTATAGCAGTAGTAGTAGTAGACCTTTCCGTGTGCAGTTTGTAAGCAGTCTGTTAATGACAGGAGTAACAAGATCCCACTGAGCAAGTGGCTGTGTGGTTTGAGTCACGTAGATAGCTGCTAGCATTCGGAAGATAGTGGGTTTGAACCCCACTGTCGGCAGCCATGAATATGGTTTTTCGTGCTATCTAATTTTCATACCAGGCAAATGCTGGGGCTGTACATTAATTAAGGCCACGGTGTCTTCCTTCCCACTCTTCACTCCTGCCTATATCATCGTCGCCATAAGACCTATCTGTGATAGATTGACGAAAAGAGATTATAAAAATAAATTGTAAAAGGGTCTACGCTGGAATTGGCGATTAACAACGTCAGAGTAGTTGTTTCAAGCTACTCACATCGGCAGGCGTTGCACGTCTTCCTCCATGTGTGTTAAATTGTAGTTAAACTGATGTAGTGTTCTAGACACAGACAACTTCATGCTTTTTGTCGTTGAGGAGAGAATCACCCTGCATGTGCATATCTATACACTGATGATCATCTGAACTACAAATACCCGGCTTGAAGGGTTAGCACCCACATTCACCTTGATGACGACATCAATGCGGCGTGACAGGCACTCCGCTAGGTACCGGAGGAGAGATAAGCCATACTGCTCCACGACGTTCGCACAGCCACCCGTAATTCACAGATAGTTGGGAGGAGGGTCGACGGCACGCACATCTCTCTTGATAACATCCTGAATGTGATGAATAGGACAGGGGTCGGGTTATCTTAGAGACTAAAGAATCATTTTCATATACAAGGAGTGTTCGTCGATTAAATCAACATCAGTTCGGCACGGACAGGACGGTGCGTTGTTTTACTGTACGTACAGGTCTCCAGAAGTGCGCTGGAGGTGAAGAAATAGTTGGATATGATTAGACAGCACTATCCTTTATCACTGGTTGGTGAAGGACGTTGTCAGATCTTCCAGAGGTCCCATTTCATCCCACAATGGTAAAACAACCTCTGACTTGAACAGAACTCTTGTGACAAAAAGAAATATATTAGCTGGGGTCTTGGTTGAAGCACTCGTACGCTGCCATGGGTATGTACAATCTGGTACCACGATTCATTTTTCCAGGCGACGTTTGTCTATGATTCCAAAGTTCAATGGTGGTGTTCCTGTGCGAATGCCATTCCTTGTGCCTTGTAATGTGTCGTGAACAAAGATACCCGTGACCTCTGTACCGTACCGCGAGGACGTGGTTCTGGAAGTGCTCAAACGTCGACGTTATCCAACTTTGGATCTGCGAGTAACCTGTTACACTGTTACCGTCTACCCGCTCTTACCTCCCAAGCCAGTTGATGCTTACCCCTGTCAACAACCTATTGTGTTCTACGACACTTGACCATGGTGATAGTCAAACAACTACGTGCTCATGATACACTCGAGACATGGTGGCCCATGGAACGTTCATTGTATGCACTACTTCGGAGATGGAATAACCCATACGTATGGGCACCGACAATCTGGCTGGAAACAAATGCGAGATCTCGTGTCTTACTAGTCCTTTGCTCACCACCTGTTAACCACATGGCCATTACAAGATCGTATGATATCGTAGTCATGTACCAAACTGATGTATTACATTCGCTGGGCGAGCACAGCACAATTTAACAAAACGACAGCCATCTCTAAGTGAATTGCTCGTCAGTGTATGTGAATTAGTGTGGTACTTTCGTCGTTTCGTGGAGCAAGACACGTGGGAGAGCGATCCATTACGTTCCCGTCACGAGTGAAGACACCGCGGTGAAGCATCGTTACTCGCTGCACAGCCAACTTGACAGGAGAGACCCTGATGGAGTTACCGGCACTGGCCATCACGTCGCTGACGTCCTCGTAGGCTGCAGAAACGACGAGACACGCGAAATGAGAACCTGCCATATTCAGAGGCTTCCATTGGATTTTAGTGCCCGATATACACTTAAGAAAATGGAAATAGCAACACCATGAAGGCATTGGTCGTTTGTGTTGATTTTCAAGATATGGAACGATGCCGTGTAGGTAAGTAAACGACCAAAGTTTCAGACCCATTGGATTGTTGCTACAGGTCTCCCCACGCAATTGGTCGCGGAGGAATCAACTCCAGTATACGGACTCTGGTACAGCGTAGTTGACTTGCAGTCTGTGCAGTGAAGTGTTCCCCATCAATGAAGCCTCGACGACAGAGAAGAGCACGGTATCAACAACTGTCGCCGTTTGAGAGGGATCGGATAATTGCGCTGTGTGAGGCTGGATTATCGCTAAGGACTGTTGCTGCACGTGTTGGCCCATGGAACGTTCATTGTATGCACTACTTCGGAGATGGAATAACCCATACGTATGGGCACCGACAATCTGGCTGGAAACAAATGCGAGATCTCGTGTCTTACTAGTCCTTTGCTCACCACCGGTTAACCAATGGCCATTACAAGATCGGATGGTATCGTAGTCATGTACCAAACTGAAGTATTACATTCGCTGGGCGAACACAGCACAATTTAACAAAACGACAGCCATCTCTAAGTGTATGTCAATTAGTGTGGTACTTTCGTCGTTTCGTGGAGCAAGACAGCATGGAGAGCGATCCATCACGAGTGACGTCACCGCGCTGAAGCTTCGTTACTCCCTGCACAGCCAACTTGACAGGAGAGACCCTGATGGAGTTACCGGCACTGGCCATCACGTCGCTGACGTCCTCGTAGGCTGCAGAAACGACGAGAACCGCGAAATGAGAACCTGCCATATTCAGAGGCTTCCATTGGATTTTAGTGCCCGATATACACTTAAGAAAATGGAAATAGCAACACCATGAAAGCATTGGTTGTTTGTGTTGATTTTCAAGATATGGAACGATGCCGTGTAGGTAAGTAAACGACCAAAGTTTCAGACCCATTGGATTGTTGCTACAGGTCTCCCCACGCAATTGATCGCGGAGGAATCAATTCCAGTATACGGACTCTGGTACAGCGTAGTTGACTTGCAGTCTGTGCAGTGAAGTGTTCCCCATCAATCAAGCCTCGACGACAGAGAAGAGTACGGTATCAACAACTGTCGCTGTTTGAGAGGGATCGGATACTTGCGCTGTGTGAGGCTGGATTATCGCTAAGGACTGTTGCTGCACGTGTTGGCCGACAGACATCTACGGTACAACATGTATGGCAGCAGTGGTCTAATGAAGGTACCCACACTCGTAGACCTGGCACAGGCCCAGCGCGACAGACAACTGTAGAGAGGATCGCCGCATCATTCGGATGGCCCGGATGGAACCCCATGAACAGCAGCGCAAATTCGAGCAGCTGTGGCACCCCACGATACACAACAGACAGTTGGTAATCGCCTCCGTGCAGATGGCTTACGAGCCCGTGTCCCTGCAGAAGTTGTTCCTTTGACCCCACAACAGCGACTTGTAAGGCTGGCCTGGTGTCGAGAAAGATCGACGTGGGCCGACGAATGGCATAGGGTCGTCTTTAGTGATGAATCGCGCTTCTGTCTTGCCTGCAGTGATCGCCGGAATCGTGTGCGCCGACGTACCGGGGGAGGGGCCGCTCAGATCTTATTGTCGAGAGGCACACAGGGCCAACACCAAGCATTATATTCCTGGGAGCTATAGGCTTTAATGTGAAATCACAATTAGTGCTTGTTGAGGACAGTATGACTGCTCGACAGTACGTTGAAGAAATGAAATGTCGTATGGCTTTTAGTGCCGGGATATCCCAGGACGAGTTCGGCTCGTCAGGTGCAGGTCTTTCTATTTGACTCCCGTAGGCGACCTGCGCGTCGTGATGAGGATGAAATGATGCCGAAGACAACACATACAGCCAGACCCGTGCCATTGGAATTAACCAATTAAGGTTAAAATCCCCAACCCGGCCGGGAATCAAACCCGGGGCCCTCTGAACCGAAGGCCAGTACGCTGACCGTTCAGCCAACGAGTCGGACGACAGTACGTTGATAGGGTACTCAATCCAGTGGTTGTCCCTATGATAACGAACATTGCTAATGGGATGTTTCAGCAGGACAATGCTCGGGTTCACACTGCACGCATCTCCAGAGAAGCTCTCCACGACATCACAACCTTAGAATGGCCCGCCAGATCCCCGGACCTCAGTCCTATTGAGCATGTGTGGGACATGATGGGTCGACAACTGGCCAACCGTCCTCAGCCACCCACAACTCTGGAACAACTGACCAGTGCAGTGCAGCAAGCATGGGTCACAATTCCTCAGGAAGCGATCCGGGGCCTTATTGAATCCATGCCTCGACTAATTCATAAATGTATTGCAGCTCGTGGTGGGCACATCCTGTATTGATTGTTGTCCAAACTTGCGATCAGAGGGACCTGAAAGTGTAATCATCGAATCACAACCGAACACTCGTCCTACATGTTGAATTTCAGCAATGTAGGACCATTCCTTCTGGGTGTTGCAATTTCCATTTTCTTCAGTCTATCTCGAAGGGTCGCCCAGGTATGTAAGGCAAGCGAGCCTGGCAGTAGTGAGTTAGTGGTACAGTTGGTGTTGTTGATTCAGTGAGAAATAGTTGAACTTCATTAGTGAGTTGAGAGCCTACAGTCCGATAGTGAGCTGACAGCCTGTACACTATTTGCTCTGTTGTCCGTCACCGTGTGGGCACTCTTGGATCAGTGTGTAGTAAATGTTGAGTGTTGAAGCGGCGTGGAAGAGAACACTGGATATCGGCAGGGGTACAGGGAACGGAGATCCTAATTGAGTGAACGAGCAGCATACATCATCCTTAATTGCAAGGATGACGTTTGCAGGCTGTGAACTCAGGACCGTGATAGTAGCAACGATATTAACTGTGTGACTGCGTGAGTCTGTGATCTAATGGACAAAGACCGAGTGTGAATGAACGGAGAGAATTGAGATAGCGCGCGAACTCTGCAATTGTGTGATTTGTATTGTGACGTGTAAGTTGTGGTGCTGGTATTCCAGTGTGTGTTAATGTTTTACTAAGAAATGAGATAATAAATCTTAGAAGTTAAGTGCTACCTGTTTTCTGTGATTATTTATCTATCCCGCCAATACGTAACATTATGCATATTTAGTTTATTTTACAGCGATTTTTTAAATCTGATTAACAGCAATATCCCTCATCGCTTTGGACACACGTCTGGGTTGTCTGCAGCCAAATAATAAACCAGATTCAGAAACTGAGAAGTTCATTGCCGCTTTGCAATTGGTTATGAAGGCGATGTTCCTACTCGACGTGCCACCCCCTCTTCCCCCGTCCGAGAAGGAGGCGTTATGGAATCAGATGGTAGATGCCCTGGATTACTTCAACGAGTAAGTTTTTTTCCTTCTCCATCCTTCTTTTTAGATTGCTACTCTTACATTTAAAAATTCTGTCTGTCATTACAAACTTTTCCATTCCATAAACAGCATCTTACAGTAGAATAGCTTCGAGTACCTGTGCGAAATGAAGTACACTCTTCGCTTTAGTAGTTTCGTTACCTTCCGCTGAGTACAACAGTTATGACCCAAGGCTCTTTTGCAAATATAAGACTCACTGAATTTATTGGTTTCTTTTACATTTGAAATCTCAATGCAGTGATGGCGTACGAAATTCGGAATGGCATCTGTTACGTGGTGATGTACGAGAATCTTTATATTACTCTGTATATATAGCATTACATTCAATTACCTAATATGTATAAACAAGTTTATTTACCTAAGATGTCCGCTTCAAATAACTTGTGAATAGTGAAAGATATCATCACTCCACTTTCAGTAAGGCTACCAAGAGGCTCATGGCCTAACTTGCACTACTTCTCTAGGGTGTTAATATCTGCTGAGATAACGGTACTAATTTCCTTTTCTTAAATAGAAATACCCTGTTTTCCACATTCAGGCTTGCACTTGCGAATTTGAGATATACAATGCTCTGATTATTCTCAGAATCGGACATTGGTTGCTGATGATGATGCTTGTTGTTTGAAGGGGCCTAACATCGAGGTCATCGGCCCCAATCGGACATTGGAACAAATTATGAAACATGCTTAGTTTTCCAGCATGTGTGATCGAATACAAACCAGGCACGCAAACGACGCACTACGTATGAAACCTGTGATGTAGGCAAACTACACACAGTAAGTCTTAGGCCACATCCTGACAGCTATGTAATAATAATACTGTAATTGGTATGTGGTTTAGCGTCCCTCTAGCTACTTTTACGTGTTTTCGGAGACGCCGAGATGTCGGAGTTTTGAACCGCAGGAGTTCTTGTACGTGGAGGTAAAACTACCGACACTAGGCTGACATATTTGAGCACCTTGAAATACCACCGGACTGAGCCTGCCTGAGCTTGCCTGTCTTTGGAAGGAAAACATTGTGAATTTCCTTGTGACATAATAGCTTTGCTATGCGCAACACATCGAAACTACCAACTACTGAAAATCTGATAATATGCTAGGTTGCAACAAAATACAAAATATAGAATAACCATTGCAATTTAACAGTAAACAAAATTTTTGCTAGGGGCTTTACGTCGCACCGACACAGATAGGTCTTATGGCGACGATGGGATGGGAAAGGCCTAGGAGTTGGAAGGAAGCGGCCGTGGCCTTGGTTAAGGTACAGCCCCAGCATTTGCCTGGTGTGAAAATGGGAAACCACGGAAAACCATCTTCAGGGCTGCCGATAGTGGGATTCGAACCTACTATCTCCCGGATGCAAGCTCACAGCCGCGCGCCTCTACGCGCACGGCCAACTCGCCCGGTAGTAAACAAAATCGCATGACATATCGTGAATCTCATTTCGCTACCTTAGAGAGTACTCTCTTTGTTCCTATTGGTCTCTAGTGTAGTTAGTAGACCCTGGTTATTCATTTGAGCCACATATCCCTCAAATTGATAGGTATTATGTGGGGAACAGATGTCGGTGCCCTCGTAGCGCTGCTTTATCGGCCTGTGTATGTGAGTGTGTCATTATAAGGAGTTCAGTTTAATTTTGAAATTTTAATGTTGATGATAATGTGTTTTGTTCTGAAGTGTTTTATGCTTTTTTAGTGTGGCAGAGAACTCGATATGTTTCACACATGACACAGTTGACACAGTTGTAACCCATACATACACTAACCACGCCCGATGTTGCTTTTGAATTTGCAATTGGTTTGCCGCATGTAATGTCCTACATATGTCGGAATAAATTTAACAGATTTGGGCATGTTATGGCTGCATTTAGATGTACCGATATGGGGTTTTGGCTCAATGTTTCGAGTGTGTTTGAGAATAATTGAAGAGGTGAGATATGTTAATTGGCGGTACTTTGGTGGGAGGTGCGGGGAGGTAATTAATTGTTGTTTTAACGTGTGTGAGATTGAATGGCACGATGGTCTTGCTTTTTGGGTGGGACTTGCGTTTCCGGTGTTTTATTTGTTTATAGAAGTTCACATTTTTGTGATGGTATTGGTAGTATTGTCGGATGTGAAGTCAATTGTGTGTATTTAATCAGGGTTACTTAGTAGATACTCTTTATTAGTCAAATGAACTTTGGGCGGCATTGTATATTATACGGGATATCTAGTTCATATCTTTCTAGTTGTTTAAGTAGGGGTATTGCTGTGATTACAAGTACTTAGCATTGTAAACGTTTGTGGTGAGAGTTGTCGCGTACCCAAAATGTACGGCATTTTAGTAATATCGTGTAGTTGAACTGTAGGAACGTATTAATCTTTAACTGCTCGATGTAAAACTCAGTTTTGTGTTCTTTGAATCTTTTGCATGTCACTGCTAGAAATGAAACCACTGGGCGAGTTGGCATCCGACATAGAATGGTCTTTGATGGGACAGGAAAAGGCTAGAAATTGGAAGGAAGCAGCCGTGGCCTTATGTTAGGTACAGCTCAAGCATTTGCCTGGTGTGAAAATAGGAAACCACAGAAACCATTTTTTTTTTTTTGCTAGTTGCTTTACGTCGCACCGACACAGATAGGTCTTATGGCGACGATGGGACAGGAAAGGGCTAGGAGTGGGAAGGAAGCGGCCGTGGCCTTAATTAAGGTACAGCCCCAGCATTTGCCTGGTGTGAAAATAGGAAACCACGGAAAACCATTTTCAGGGCTGCCGATAGTGGGGTTCGAACCACTGGATACAGGACACTGGCCGCACTTAAGCGACTGCAGCTATCCAGCTCGGTATCCTGTGGTCTAGCAATATAGCAGCTGGACTTTGGTTGGGTTGGAACCCTTTAGGCTGTGTGTTTATTAATTGCCATTCCTCCCACAATAATATTTTCAAGTAATCATCGAAACTCTTTAATTCTCACTGCCTTATTAATTCTTGATGGTTCCAGAAAAGAGATTAATTACAAAGAGCAAACACTTTTCAGTCTTGTGAGCAGTCACCACATACACTCCCCCCTAGTGATATCTGTGAGAACGAACAGTTCTTCCGGAGTGGGCGTATTCCTTTTCAGGCAGAGGCAACGGCAATGGCAGTACATCACTTGGATGCTGATGAATAGGTTGCTGCTGGAGAGTCCGTGAGTCATTCACTTCAAATTCACTTAATATAAATGCAGGCTTAAGTTTGTAAACTGATACGGTCGGGTCACTTCAAGGGGTGTCCGACTCCATGGCTAAATGTTTCGCGTGCTGGCGTTTGGTCACTGGGGTCCCGGATTCGATTCCCGAGGGGGTCGGTAACTTTAACAATCATTAGTTAATTTCGCCGGCACGGGGGCTGGATGTATGTGTCGTCTTCATCATCATTTCATCCTCATCACGACGCGCAGGTCGCCTACGGGAGTCAAATCAAAAGACCTGCACATGGCGAGCCTAACATGCCCTCCGGCACTCCCGGCACTAAAAGCCATACGCCATTTCATTTCACTTCAAGGGTCTCTATCAGAAAATCTGTTCGAGAAAGCAGTATGCAGGGACTGTCATAAACGGGCTGTAAAGGTTTGCGAAATGCGTCATAGAGGGTGAAAACATGAGAACATGCTGATAATTCAGGATGGACAAATATCTTTCTTAACGTAATGCACTGTAGGAATGTATGTTTGCATGACGTATTTACGCACTCCTACAGTATAATGTATTCAAGTTCATTAGCAGAGAAAAATGAACACAATAAATATTGTTCTAATGGACTGCATATCCATATGTGACTGGAAGGCGTGGCAAGTCTTAAGGAAAATAATGGACAAGAAGGGTATTGTCAGATACGTGGTATTTACTTCGCACTGTTTAAGGAAATAAATATTATAGAAATCAAGGAAATGGAGGTTCCTTTTCCTTTGGTTTCGTGTCTTCTCTGCACTTCCGTAAAATCTCGAGAATTAAAACATTTTAACAAACATATGCTTTCAGGCTGGAGATCTATTTAGAAATTCCCATCTCCATTGTAAGCATCGCAAACATTGTTCGTTTATGTATTCTACGCCATTAGCGTCAATTTCTCACTTTTCGATTTCTTCCTGTAACTAAGAGCTTGAGAAAATGTCGTATTTGGTGAATCCCGTTGTACTTCCCAGTCCAGAATTAAAATCCTTGAACTTGCCGAGAAACGAACACAGAGCCTTGGAGTAAGAATCAGGCGCCCAACCTTTGCACTAATGGCTAATAATAATAACATTAGAATTTGATTAGGCTCGTAAGAGGGGAACAAATAAAGAATATATACTCGCTATCCCGGCTTCTAACTCTGAAAACATATCCATGATTCTAAGCTTTCCCCTGTAGCGAAGAAAATATACGACTGCGAAAGTTTCTTCTTAGCAGTTTCTGTAATAAAGTTAGACATCATTTTACAAATATCAAATACTAGAAACTCAGAACATTCACGCAGCACTCAAAGCATGAATTACAATACAAATTTTGAACTTCTCATAAGCTTACTTGTTGTGACGATGCTAAGAAATTAATAAATGAAGGTCTTTTGTGTGAGAAGTTTTTAGAATTCACTGTATTCATGTCAAAAGTAAGTATTTGAACTCAATTACCTTAAAGGTAAATCATAATTCCTTAAGCGTTTCTAAGCAAATATAAATTATTTTATGGGATATAAATTTAAAAATTGTAATATTTTGTAATATTTGCGGAGAAATATCCCTTCAACGGGAAGTAAATAATTTACTAATATATCATTTGAAGGAATAGTACAGAGACTGCTCAAGCGGCATGCATGGAAAGTACTTCTACGTGGTTGTAGAAGTGTTACGAAACTCCTGAAACAGGCAGTGAAAATGATCTGAGTTATCACGACAACGAGTGCGTCACCAGTAGTGAGAACGGAGTAACCAGAGGTAATAAATGTATATACCGACTGAGACAAAACAGACGAAAGCGGTAGATCCACGGTCTGAATCTACTTTTTCTCCACTCCATTGTTATTACGACATACACTGTTTGCTTCTCCAACGGCGGTCTACGGTTACATGTATTTTCCCTTTTTCAGCAATTCGTAACTTAAACTGCGGTATCACAAGGAAGCGTATTTACTGTATACGAGTAATACAGTATTTTCTGTTCGTATTTATTCACATAATATATCTCTGCAGTTTCATAACGTGGTAAATAGTGGCGTATACTGAGGGCTACCAAGGCTAGCGGTGAAGCCCAAACATCAAATGAGACGATGGAAATCTTAAAGCATATTATAATGTAAGCATCTGACACATTGCTGCACTTTAAAAACTTGAAAGCAATGAGGAAAAAAAGGCCGCTCTTAATTCTGAGTGCAAGGCATCGGAGACCGACATTGCAGCCCTGGCGGTACGTCCTTCTCCCCTCGACTCACCTCAAGCGGCTTGCTGCTGTATATCAGATTGGTAAGGGGACCAAGGGGATACATACCCAAAGCTTCGGTCCATCAGATCGCCACTGCCAACCAGGGAGGAGAGCAACCATGCGTTCCTAATCACATATACTTACTCACCTCATACTTCTGACTTAATTATATAGATAATAGGGTGCTACTATTTCACTCCCGTCTACTTCTACATTATTGTAGGAAGACACTGCAATGTCTGCTGTTATGCGAGTAATGTAATTTTCATTTTATACGTAGATCTGATAAAATGAAATGTAACCTTTCAGGTTCAGTATTCTTTTCTTGTTTGGAATCGAACCCGTGATCATGGGTCGGACATTGAACTACCGAGAAAGCTATTAAACAAGTGAAAGACGTGTAGGACAGCTTGTAACGCTGTTCATTTGATGATAATATTAATACTAATACTAATAATAATAATAATAATAATAATAATAATAATAATAATAATAATAATAATAATACAGTGGTGCATAGCCTCTGGAAAGGCTTGCTGGTGGCCCAATGAAGATGTCATAAACACCCATTTCTGAAGCGAGGGGAATTAGAACACGAAGAGGTTGATTCCGGGAATTGAACCGGGGCCATCGGAGAAAGGCAAACTTTCTATCCATTTAGCCATAAAGAAGGAATTTAATTTGTTAAACCCGCACTTACCATTTCCTACTGATCAGGTGTTGAGTATTGGCCGGGGCAGAGGCCAGGTCAGTAAGTTTTGAAACAGCATCGACAGCAAAGCAAGCTACTCTGATGGCTCAAAACAATTAAGGCTTGACGTTCGATAAACCATCTACAGTCTAGTGGTAGCCCACGTCTTGATCGCAGCGTACGCCACTGGTGGTAAAAGTGAAAAGTTCTGACGCCCTGTCTTCACATTTTCTCACTAACGAGATATCTATCCTCAATTGTGCAAAAAAGAAAAATCCCTATATATATATATTATTAGTTCTGCCATTCCTTAAAGCTATTTTAGATACGTCGGGTGTATATATCTCAACAAAAGGCACCTGAGCATACTTGTGAGTGACAGTAAGTATCCTGAAGACAAATCATTTTATTCCTCGAAGAAAAGAAATTTCAAAACTTGAAATGTTACAAAAGAATACCAACAACCCATTTCCTACAACTTTTGAACGAGATATGCATAGTATTAATCCGGAAAATCTTCCATTATTTAATGAGATAAACATATAAAAACTTAATATTTTCTAATTTCTGCTGTCGAACAGACCTAGAACAAGAAGTAAATAATTTACAAATGAATATTTTCCCAAATACTAAAATGACGGTAAGAAATACACGGTAACAACTGTTTCTGTTCTTTCCAGAGTGGGCATGAAGTACATTAAACAAGCTCAAGACAGGATTATGAAGAGGTCTCCCGACGCTCAAAAGGATATGAGTGTGCTGGAGACTCTTCTCATCAAGAATGAAGACCCTATGATTCCGTTCGTGATGGCACTCGATATGATGCTTGCAGGAGTAGACACGGTAAGATACGTTTATTCAAATGGATTTTAAAATTTGCAAGGTTTGATTGCCATTTATTCAAATACGTGTAAATCCGGATGTTCATTCAGATCAATAAAAGCCTTGGCCTGCCTAAGTGGCTGCTGCCTAGCCAAGCGTCCTGAATATATTCGCCCTTAAAATGGTCAATGTGATGACGTCCTTACTTTTCTTGCTCAAGAAACTTCAGTGCCTCTCATATCAGACAACAGGGCTATGTTCGGGTCACAACAGCACAGAATATGAGGCCTACCTCGTGATAGCTATTATCGGAATTAAACATCCGTCAGTATGGGTTCGGAATGTTTATTTTGACATTTTGTCTCTTAATTCAAAACAAATTTACACATCTTGAGGACGAAATCGATGTACATTGCGTCTGTGATATAAGACGTCACATACGACTTGAAAAAGATTGACGTCCGAATTTCGGGCGAAAGTGAAATCTACAGAATGTGTGAAAAGTCGCAGTACACCGATTTCTCAAGTACGTATGTGTATATTTAATTCTTGAAAATGTACCTATCTCTGCAGAGACGAATACGATGCCATGTTCATATGCGCATCTTGGTGATCGTTATTTGCATCACTTTACCGAAAGCGGACCGCAGCTTTTAATTCATTACTGGAAACATATCGACGCTGCCGTATCTTCTCCTTAATGAAGCCCCACAAAGCGTATTCTTGGGTGATGAGTTCTGGGGTGCGTGGGGACTTAGGTAATGGCGCAGGTGCTTGTTCAGTTCCACGGCCATCCCTAACATCTGAAACGTTCCGTCGAGCCCGTCTAGGACGGCAGCTATGAAGCAAGACCGACTCCAATCCTCAGACCTTAATGCACCTCTCGATCGTTCAAAGATGGCGAATCGAGTAGCCAGAATTGTTGGATATGTGTAAGACCGACTACAATATATCAGACCGTAATATCAAAACCAAGATGGTGGACGTCGTGGGCGCAGTAGCTGCCGACTGATGAAGTTTAGGGTAACACGCAATAACTTCATTTCGACGATAAACCAACTCACGATTTTCGGAGATGTCGGAATTTAATCCCGCAGAAGTTGTTTTACCTGCCAGTAAATTTCCCGACACGAGGCTGACGTATTTGAGCACCTTCAAATACTACCGGACTGAGCCGGGATCAAACCCGCCAAGTTGGGGTCAGAAGGCCAGAGCTTCAACCGTCTGAGCCACTCAGCCCGGCGTCACATTAAATTACTTGTGTTGATACCACTGAAAGAGCTACACAATATCTCGTTCAATCTGCCAGAAATTACGAAATGATCAGGTACATATTTTGCAAACGGTGGTAGGTAATTTAACATGATAAATGTAACATCATAGGGAAAATCACTGTTGCACCTATGAAAACGCTTCGCAAACAAGTACTCGTCACATATAATCAACTAGAATCATATATATTCTGCTAGAATAGATGGACAGCCCCACAGCAAAAGAGAACAACAAGCTGATTATTTCGAAATCTCACTTTTTCAAATAACGTTTTCTTTTAGATTACACTTCGCTAGACAGATGGAAATACATTATAAAACTGTTAAATTGATATTTATAACATCATTTTGAATGTTTAAAAATAATTTAAGGTGCGAAATTCCTCAATTTACTCACTCTCATAAGAACTATGAAACAACGTGTTGCCTTAGTTTCGAAGTGGTGGACAATTTCTAATGCTCAGCACTCGATGAAAATGAAGTACACCCGAAATGATTATGCCAGCCCAATGAACAGCCCCGTTTCCTTACTGGAAACTCTTAAATCATATGTTGACATATGTTATAGTAGCACTTCCAACCATTATGGTAAACTTAGCAATGAAGCGTTCAGACACTAAAGATATAATAGGATTTTCCCCATTGAAGAACATGAGTAAAACAATTCTATTGACTCTAAACAATGATGTCTTTAACCTACATGGACGAGATTCAATTTGGTATAGACTGCTTGATACCAGATATCCACAACATGAATCGGAAGGTATTGGTACAATAAAACCCCTGAGTTACAAACGAAGCTAATCCCTACAAGTCACTATTTCTTCTGTGTAACAGTGTACAGATTGCTCCATCTGTCACATTATAAGTTTTGTTATACACCAAGATTTAGCCAAATGGTCCCGCAGGCAAGCACAGATTTGTTCAAAGTACAACTGCATCTAAATCACGCTACACTTTGAAGCACATAGACACTGAAGGGACATCACCATATCAATTATCATCTATCTAAATGAATTGTTTTTTCGAGGAATACGAATAGGTCTACCATTTAGAATTAGAAATCATAGTCTTCCCTAATCTCAGACTTACTCTCAGATGACATATGCACACTACTTTTTTGTAGAAATATTCACGATGTATGTTCCTAATCCACTTCTCTCTTAATGTTTTATTCCTTAGAGAACTTAATAATAGATGTATGAGAGGCATTGCCATAGTTCGATTTAAATCCGGTTCACAACACGATCAAAACAAATATACTGTCACATGACTGCGTATAATTATAGATCCTATTGACCACTGACACATATAAATACACTCACACACTTATATTCTACATAGAAACTAATACTTATCGTCAACTTGCATGAAATTACTCCGATTGAATAAGAAAACAAAAACGAATAGGCTCACCATTATCAGCTGGAAAGATTTTCTCTAATCACAAATTTTGGTTACACACACAGCCTACGATAGTTTGGTCTTTGACTTACAAATTTTCCCGGTGAATATTCCTTATACACTTCCCCTGTAGAGATCTATCTTCAGGGAATTTAAAAGCTTCAGCAACGGTATAATTACATCTACAACCACGAACGCAGTAGGAACAACCCATTTTGTGAAATACAGCACGGCAATATAAACACTATTATACATTAAAAATAGCATCATATAAACTAACAAAACACCATACTAATAAACCGTTATAGATTAATATTTTACCAAACATATACTTCATACTTCAATAACTCGATCAAAATAACACTCTTTAACAGAATGTAAACACAGATATGAACCAACCAAATGTCTCAAACACTCGCCCACGAAGTCGCCATTTTCCTCGCAATCGATAGTAGCATTAAGGTCTGATATATTGTAGTCGGTCTTGATATGTGGGTTGTTTTTATCGTATGTTATCGGTGTAATTTTATGAAAGTTGACGATAAATGTTAGTTTCTTTGTAAAATATAAGTGTGCGAGTGTATTTATATGAGTCAGTGGACGCATAGGATCTGCAATTATACACAGTAATGTGAGAATATGCTTGTTTTGATCGTGTGTTTACCCATTAAAGAACATGAGTGCACTAGGTGGACTAGTCTAAATATGGCAATGCCTCTCATACAACTGTTCTTAAGTTTCCTACGGAATAGAACATTATGAGAGAAATGGATTAGCAATATACATCGTGATTATTTTGAAGTTCATGAGAAAACTGTAGCGTGCATACATCCTTTTGAGAATAAGTCTGAGGTAAGGGAAGCCATTTCTCTACTTCCGAACTATTCGTGTTCCTCGAAAAATATTAATTTAGATAGAATATAACTGATATTGTGTTATTCCGTCAGTGTCTGTGTGCTTCAAAATGTCGAGTGATTTTGATCCAAGTGTATTTTACAATAATGTGTGCTTTGCCTGCGGAAATGTTTGGCTGGATGTTGGAGTAGGCTGTAACAAAACTTATAAGTGTGACAGATGGAGCAATCCGTATACTGTTACACAGAAGAAATAGTTAATTAATTTCGTGTGGCTATTTCTAGCCGAGTGCAGCCCTTGTAAGGCAGACACTCGGATGAGGATGGACGGCATCTGCCATGTGTAGGTAACTGCGTGTTATTGTGGTGGAGGATAGTGTTACGTGTGAGTTGAAGGGATGTTGGGGACAGCACAAACACTCAGCCCCCAGGCCATTGGAATTAACAAATGAAAGTTAAAGTCCCCGACCCGGTCGGGAATCGAACCCGGGACCCTCTGAACTGAAAGCCAGTACGCTGACCATTCAGCCAACAAGTCGAACAGAAGAAATAGTGACTTGAGGGATTTTTTTGCTAGGGGCTTTACGTCGCACCGACACAGATAGGTCTTATGGCGACGATGGGATAGGAAAGGCCTAGGAGTTGGAAGGAAGCGGCCGTGGCCTTAATTAAGGTACAGCCCCAGCATTTGCCTGGTGTGAAAATGGGAAACCACGGAAAACCATCTTCAGGGCTGCCGATAGTGGGATTCGAACCTACTATCTCCCGGATGACTTGAGGGATTAGCTGGGTTTGTAACGTAGGGTTCTACACTACCAAAACCTTCAGATTCATGCTATGGTTATCTGTTATCAAGCAGACAGCGCCGAACTGAAGCTCGTCCATGTGGTTAAATATCAATATTTAGTCAATAGAGTTTTTGCGCTCGTGTCCTTTAATGTGAAAAAACCTGTTATATCGTTACCGTCTGGACGTTTCATTACTAAGGTTAGTATAATTGTGTGAAGTGCTGTTATGCCATATGTCAACATTATGTTAACAATACCAGGGCCGTTCATTGGGTTAACATAATACTTTCGGGTGTACTTGGACTGAGTGACTCAGGCGGTTAAGGCGCTGGCCTTCTGACACCAAGTTGGCAGATTCTATCCTTGCTCAGTATGGTGGTATTTGTACGTTCTCAAATACGTCAGCCTTGTGTCCGTAGATTTACTGGCACATAAAAGAACTACTGCAGGACTAAATTTCGGCACTTCGACGTCTCCGAAAACCGCGAAAAATGTAGTTAGTGGGACGTAAAGTCAATAACATTATTATTTCGGGTGTACTTCCCATCCATTGAGTGAATTTAAGAAATTGTCCATCGCTTCAAAACTAAGGTAACAAATTATGCTTCACAGTTCTCATGAGAGCGAATAAATCGAGGAATTTCGCACCTTAATTTATTTTGAAACATTCAAAATGATGTTAGAAATATCATTTTAAGAGTTTTAACATATACTTTCATCTATCCAGCGAAGTGAACTCTAAGACAACGTTATTTGACAAATTGAAATTTCTAAATAATCAACTTGTTGGTCTCTTTTCTAGTGGTATGTGATTCTAGTTGATTATATGTGGTGCATATGGCTAAATGGTTAGCGTGCTGGCGTTTGCTCACAGGGGTCCCGGGTTAATTTGGTTAATTTCTCTGGCACGGGGACTGGGTATATGTGTCGTCTTCATCATTTCATCATCATGACGCACAGAACGCCTACGGGAGTCAAATCAAAAGACCTGCACCTAGCGAGCCGAACATATCCTCGGACACTCCCGGCACTAAAAGCCATACGCCATTTCATTCACTTGTTGGCGAAGCGTTTTCATACGTGTAAAAGTGATTTTCCCTATGATGTTACATTTATCATGTTAAATTATCGCAGTTTATATAATATGTACGTGATATTTTCGTGTTAGCCAATACCAGCAATCCGGCTACTTCGGCCGCCATGTCTTTTTAATATTACGGTCTGAGATTGGAGTCGGTCTTGTATGAGATTTCACTCCAATCCAACGATGTGGAAACGCTACGTCGCGATAGCAATGAATGGCAAATGTGGAGTGGGCTGGTGCACAATCCTCTTGCAGCCAGACGGTGTTCCTGATGCCTGCTGTTTGCAGCTGCGGACGTAACCCGTTATTCAGCATACTGTGATTGGAAACTTGTTTTACTGCCTCATCGAGGGAATAAGGACCAAACTGATCGTCTGCATTCGAGCCCGCACGCACCACCTCTTGTGGAGGTTTATGTTTCATTTCTTCGTAAAAGTGGGGATTCTATCTTGCCTAAAATGAGATGCCACCTTTTATGAAAAGCGGTAAGTGGCATATTCAGTCTGCCTCGTCAATTTTACAAACGTTTGTGGCAACAAGGTACATGTTATGGGGCACATGTCCAAATTCCTATCTGATAACTCATTCACACTCTCGCAGGCTGGGAAGATTTCATCATCAAGTCATAGATGTGGTCGGCATGGTTGATCGTGAAATTCCCAACCCGGCGGCAAGTTTTAATGTTAATTTCATGGAGAGTCTAGCCTCAGACTAGGTTACAGTACAATAAGTTTCCTGTTGCTTTGGAAATCTTCTTCGTTGCGCATCTTTAACACTTCCTTTTCTCCACACTTCAACAAGTTACCGCTCGTGAAATCTTACTGCATCAACAAGTTTTATCTCAACACTATCCACCATAACAAGTTATTACTGAAGTTTGATTGCTATTTGCACCGTTGCTATTTCCCATCAGATTCCACGAAATATCTCCCGTTATCGTAGCTCAAATCCGAATATTGATTACGCACTTTTCATGCACGTATACTGGAACAACTCTCCAAAATTTGAACATTTCTAGCACGCAGAGATGTGGGAGTTTCGAAGGGTACACCCGTTAGCCTCTTCATTATCATCATGTTGATCAGTATCCACACAGTAAATTACAAAATGTGTTCCCCTCTGGAGCACTAGATGTGACCGTCTGAATTTTCAGTAGTACTTAAATCGCCTCGTGACGCTCTTGATAAGCCTCTTGATACCCAGCATAGGTGTTTTTGGACTCCTTGTAATTTTGATATGATCCTGTATCGTCTAGAATAATTTTGCAACCGTATATACATCTGATATTTTGGGAAAGAAATGGTTTCACTTCATCAAACCAAAATTATCTCAATTGCTGGGTATTTGACTTTCTGACCTGCTCGTAGAAATTACAAAGAAATTATTCAATGCACCTTATATGATGTGCTACCCCTCCGGAGTCCAGAGCTACACTAATTGTTATCCGTGCGGCACATGGTTTTATTACCGTAAAATGTCGGCGCTATTGCATCAACCAGCTTATGCCGAGATGAGACTGTGGTTAATGGGTAATTAGATCCCTCTCCTTTGCAATGAGATGTTAATCACTGTATGTCAGTTCTAAAAGTTTCGTGTATTTGTAACACTCACTGGTCCGAGTGTGGTTCATAATAAATTTTACACTTGTTTCCATCTAGGTCTACACAATCATAATGTTATTATGTTAATGTGTCTAGTTGAAGGATGTGGGGAGCTCAACAGAATACGTTCGTGTGTTCGTATATAATTTCTCTCGTGAACTGTGCTCCTCTACTCCTTAGCATAAAGCACCATTTTGACTTCCCCCTTCACATTCCAGAGTGGTGGGCATTCCACTGAATGAAACTTCAAGAAATGTGCCAGGATTTCCATAATTCAGTAGATCTACCTTGTGATTGGAATTTCCCCAAACTTTAATCCAAATAAAAGTAACCGCAGCAATTGGGAATAAACAGCAGGATGCTTATTAACAACACCTAACATTTGGACATCAATTTGACTGATAGATATTGTTATTGAATAATGAGGGCGACAATTCTACCACCTTTTTGTACACGGTTTTCAGTGTCCAATGTCTAACTCCACTGTGTGTACATAGGACTATCCCTGTATGGATTGTGATTTCTGAATTATTTAGCAATGTAACACAGTTTGGAAACATAAATGAAATATACTACCACTACGTTGTTCCTGACATTACTAGGCTTACGCAGACTAAGCGTTCATCCTAGACAAGACCTACCTCTTTCGAAGTTTTCGTTCTTCAGCCCCTCTATGGTTTTTACTTCAGTTACTTCGCAACTTTAAGAATCACGCGATATAAAATGTACATATATACAGGGTGGCCCACTTAAACGTTTCACCGCAGATATATCTGGAACAAAAAGATATATTGAAAAATGACTTTCACAGGCATGAAGGCAGGGAAGGGGCTAATTAAAGTAAATACTATGAGTCAGTCAATAACGTAAGAAAATAGTATTTTCAACATCAACTTACGTTTTTTTAAATGGATACCCTATATTATTTCGTGCGCAATCGTTAACATGAAAAATCACATAAGTAATGGCATTTGTTTCATCGCAATAGGTCAATTACATCCCGAGATATTGCAACGTGAATTTGACGCTTGAGATAAACGAAACGCGCAGCAGACATCCCGAGAGTCAAGCGCGAAACTCACCGTCCTCTTACTCGCGATATGATTGCCGTACTACGATGCGACAAGCGCTGTACTTATGTTATTTGCACTGTTATCAAGAGGGATGAAAACAAGAGAAGGGATTCCTGCCACAGCAAAAGGATATGTAAATAACGGTTTCTCTCTTGCGTGTTTTATTTATCTACACAGTACATTGCAGTACTCTGTACTGTACTACTTCAGAATGTACATAATTCGTACAGCAAAGTTACTGTAACGAAATTCTCTTATTTTCATCCCTCTTAATAACAGTGCAAATAGCATTAAGTATAGCGCCTGTCGTATTGTAGTACGGCAATCATATCGCGAGTAAGAGGACCGTGAGATTCGTGCTGGAATCTGGGGATGTGCAACTGCTGCGCGTTTCGTTTATCTCAAGCGTCAATTTCACGTTGCAATATCTCGGGATGTAATTGACCTATTGCGATGAAACAAATGCCATTACTTATGTGATTTTTCATATTAACGATTGCTTACGAAATAATACACGGTGTCCATTTAAAAAAACGTAAGTTGACGTTGAAAATACTATTTTCCTACGTTTTAGACTGGCTCATAGTATTTACTTTAATTAGCCCCTTCCCTGCCTTCATGCCCGTGAAAGTCATTTTTCAATATCTCTTGTTGTTCCAGATACATCTGGGGTGAAACGTTTAAGTGGGCCACCCTGTATATACAAATACATTTTCATTACGGACTATTATGCTTTGCGTTGTTCACTCTACATGAAACTGTTAAATAACAATTCTCTATTTGCTCCCAGATTCGTAGCATCGTTTAGTTACTCTCCTATCATCCTTGTTACGATCTCCGATAAATGCTACATATATTTCCTACCTTCGAATGCTGCCCTTTCTCCGATCACGCCGCAGCTGCTTCACTCACTCTACTGCTATGCTCACTGCTGCCTGTCTACTCAGTTATTCATGTGACTCTGACGTCATCTTTTCCTCCACGCATCGCCTTCTAAGCTTGCTCTGTATGCCTGTGCTAACTTCTATTGGACACATGATTTCTGGAACATGCTGGCTTTCTGCTTCTCTATTCTTCTCGACGTTTCTATACCGCTATATATTTTCTCCTCCATCCGTCTAAAAACGGGTCTGCCTTCGTCTCGGAGTGGTGGAGCACCGAACAACTGTGCTACGTTTATATTGTCATTACCATCTGGACTATAATTCTTCGAATTATTTGGTAAGCAAGTCCTATCATGACGTTATTTTGTCATTAGATTCTTCTTTGGGCCATCTGCCCCGGTTTGAACTTTGCTTTCGTCAGCTTATTGTGGCATCATAATTAAATATCCAAGACTTTATTGCTACTTAATCTTTTTAAACACGAACTGTACTACGGACAACGGAACTTTGATCTCACGTTACCTGCTTCCTAGGACCAATGCTACATCCTGAAGCATAACTAGACCCGGCGAAGAGAATCCTTTCCCCAGTTTGATCCCTACTTCCATTCCCATATTACCTTCTTTTTCATCTTCTTTTCTTCTCATTTTTAGGCTGTTTCCTCTTATTGGAGTTTTACCACTCTTTATTGTACGCTCAATACTAATTCATACGGTTTTCGATATATTTCTAATGTTCTATGTTGTAAATGTGGCACATTTTTTTGTCTTCTGAGGTTTCCTCTATATATTTTACTGTCTAGCAAACTCTTGTCTGGGATTTACTATCTTGTTGAGAAATGTTCAATTACTCATTTATTTATTGTTATATATATATATATATATGTATCTTATTTACGTTGTTAACCTTTGGTTTTCTCTTGTCCCTATATTTTTTTCTTAGCCTAGTTCCTTCTCACTGCGCGTTTCCGTCGTTATCGTTCAATTATTATTATTATTGTTGTTATTATTATTATTATTATCATTATTATTTATTGTGCTGCTTCTACGACTTGTATCTTTAATCCATCTATCTATTAACTATTACAACATACTATATTAGTCAGCACCGTACGTAGCCTACATACGACGATAGTTGTGTAACATTCTTTATATCAATAAGATCGGTATCTAACTTTCACAATGAATGAATGAATTAATTAATTAATCAATCAGTCAATACTGATCTGCATGTAGTGCAGTCACCCAGGTGCAGATCCATGGTGTCTGTATGTTCCACCGGTTTGTGAAGTACCGATACCGGGGCGCTATTCTGCGCTCCTCTGTCGGTCTGTAATGTTTTATGTCTGTTGTGTGTTTTCTGCAGTTTGATAATGTATTTGGTGGTTTTTTGAGTTATTTATTGTTATAGTCATCAATATATGTGTGGAAAGTGTGGCCGCTCATCCACTGAGTGACCACGTTCAATGTTGCATTACTTAATGCATGTTTGTGTGCGATGTTGATTGCATTTTTCAGTTATGTGTGTGTTATATGTAAGTGTGCTTGTCTGCAATTAATGTGTGTGTGCGATGTTGATTGCATTTTTTCAGTTATGTGTGTGTTATATGTAAGTGTGCTTGTCAGCAATTAATGTGTGTGTGTGCGATGTTGATTGCATTTTTTCAGTTATGTGTGTGTTATATGTAAGTGTGCTTGTCTGCAATTAATGTGTGTGTGCGATGTTGATTGCATTTTTTCAGTTATGTGTGTGTTATATGCAAGTGTGCTTGTCTGCAATTAATGTGTGTGTGCGATGTTGATTGCATTTTTTCAGTTATGTGTGTGTTATATGCAAGTGTGCTTGTCTGCAATTAATGTGTGTGTGCGATGTTGATTGCATTTTTTTCAGTTATGTGTGTGTTATATGTAAGTGTGCTTGTCTGCAGTTAATGTGTGTGTGCGATGTTGATTGCATTTTTTCAGTTATGTGTGTGTTATATGTAAGTGTGCTTGTCTGCAATTAATGTGTGTGTGCGATGTTTATTGCATTTTTTCAGTTATGTGTGTGTTATATGTAAGTGTGCTTGTCTGCAATTAATGTGTGTGTGCGATGTTGATTGCAATTTTTCAGTTATGTGTGTGTTATATGTAAGTGTGCTTGTCTGCAATTAATGTGTGTATGCGATGTTGTTTGCATTTTTTCAGTTATGTGTGCGTTATATGTAAGTGCGCTTGTCTGCAATTAATGTGTGTGTGTGCGATGTTGATTGCATTTTTTCAGTTATGTGTGTGTTATATGTAAGTGTGCTTGTCTGCAGTTAATGTGTGTGTGCGATGTTGATTGCATTTTTCAGTTATGTGTGTGTTATATGTAAGTGTGCTTGTCTGCAGTTAATGTGTGTATGCGATGTTGTTTGCATTTTTTCAGTTATGTGTGCGTTATATGTAAGTGCGCTTGTCTGCAATTAATGTGTGTGTGTGCGATGTTGATTGCATTTTTTCAGTTATGTGTGTGTTATATGTAAGTGTGCTTGTCTGCAGTTAATGTGTGTGTGCGATGTTGATTGCATTTTTCAGTTATGTGTGTGTTATATGTAAGTGTGCTTGTCTGCAATTAATGTGTGTGTGCGATGTTGATTGCATTTTTTCAGTTATGTGTGTGTTATATGTAAGTGTGCTTGTCAGCAATTAATGTGTGTGTGTGCGATGTTGATTGCATTTTTTCAGTTATGTGTGTGTTATATGCAAGTGTGCTTGTCTGCAATTAATGTGTGTGTGTGCGATGTTGATTGCATTTTTTTCAGTTATGTGTGTGTTATATGTAAGTGTGCTTGTCTGCAGTTAATGTGTGTGTGCGATGTTGATTGCATTTTTTCAGTTATGTGTGTGTTATATGTAAGTGTGCTTGTCTGCAATTAATGTGTGTGTGCGATGTTTATTGCATTTTTTCAGTTATGTGTGTGTTATATGTAAGTGTGCTTGTCTGCAATTAATGTGTGTGTGCGATGTTGATTGCAATTTTTCAGTTATGTGTGTGTTATATGTAAGTGTGCTTGTCTGCAATTAATGTGTGTATGCGATGTTGATTGCATTTTTTCAGTTATGTGTGCGTTATATGTAAGTGCGCTTGTCTGCAATTAATGTGTGTGTGTGCGATGTTGATTGCATTTTTTCAGTTATGTGTGTGTTATATGTAAGTGTGCTTGTCTGCAATTAATGTGTGTGTGCGATGTTGATTGCATTTTTTCAGTTATGTGTGTGTTATATGTAAGTGTGGTTGTCTGCAATTAATGTGTGTGTGCGATGTTGATTGCATTTTTTCAGTTATGTGTGTGTTATATGTAAGTGTGCTTGTCTGCAATTAATGTGTGTGTGCGATGTTGATTGCATTTTTTCAGTTATGTGTGTGTTATATGTAAGTGTGCTTGTATGCAATTAATGTGTGTCTGCGATGTTGATTGCATTTTTTCAGTTATGTGTGTGTTATATGTAAGTGTGCTTGTCTGCAATTAATGTGTGTGTGCGATGTTGATTGCAATTTTTCAGTTATGTGTGTGTTATATGTAAGTGTGCTTGTCTGCAATTAATGTGTGTGTGCGATGTTGATTGCATTTTTTCAGTTATGTGTGTGTTTTATGTAAGTGTGCTTGTCTGCAATTAATGTGTGTGTGTGTGTGTGTGTGTGTGTGTGTGTGTGTGTGTGTGTGTGTGTGTGTGTGTGTGACCAGGGTGTCGATTTACATTCACTTGACTGACACAGCGGGTTTTACATGTATATCGGCTGTGATAGTTCTGGTAGTCATCCATCCAGGTACTAACCATGCCCCCTGCGTTCGGAATTTTGCTGGGGGTCTTAACCGACGTCGTAATGCAGTGACTTACACAAGTGTACTGGATATCAGTGTTTCGTGTAAGTGTGCGATGTTGTTATTTGCGCAGCATCTTTATGAGCAACCGCCCCAAGCTCAAGTACCAGTGTTTCATTCTGTATGGTGGTGGAGGTGGGGGATATAGCAGAGGGTGCAAAAACGGTCCTTATCTTGTGTGTAGATGGTTTATGTAAGTACGGTATGTGTTGTATATGTCGTGCGCGTTCCTAGATATTTAATCTGGGTTGATGAGGATGTCTTTAACTATAAATATGTATTTACGCCGTCTGAAATGTTTGTCGGTTCTCTCTGGGTCGTATTGGCCTAAAGTATTAATTAGAGGGTTGTCGTGTTGTTGTGTAGTGTTGTAGAAGTTGGTGGTTAGTGAGTGTACGTGGTATAATATACAAGGTACTATTGTTATGTCGTGCAGCTGTACACTGGGGATAGAATAGTCTTCTACTGCTAAGTGTAGTATCCCGTTCTGTGTGCTTTAAAGTCGTCGTATACCTGTAACGGGAACGAAGCCAATGGCCGGGTATGCATAGAGAAGGACTGGTCGTATGAATGTAGTGTAAATGTGTTCGACATTTTTCTATGATAATGAACTGTTTTTATGTATAAGTGGGTAAAGCATTAGTGTATGCGGTCTGGCTCGTTGGATGGTGTTAGTAATGTGTTCCTGTACGTTGAGCCTAGAGTCTAGTGTTATTCCAAGGTATTTGTGGCTGTTTACTTGCTGTATTGGTTGGTTGTATAGTGTAAGGTGTTGTTGGTGTTGTCTACGTTTCCGTGTGAAATATACCGCCTTGGCTTTTTGCAGGTTAAGTTGGATCTTCCAGTTAGTGAGCCAGGGTTCGAGACTATGTAAGTCTTCTTGTATGAGTTGTGTAGCAATGACTAGGTTTCGACTTTTCGCCATAATGGCTGTGTCATCGGCGTATATTGCAGTTAAGGTATTGTTGGGGTTGTCTACGTTTCCGTGTGAAATATAAGTTACCGCCTTGGCTTTTTGCTGGTTGACTTGGATCTTCCAGTTAGTGAGCCAGAGTTCGAGTCAATGTAGGTGTTCTTGTAGGTGTTGTGTAGCAATGACTAGGTTTCGGCTTTTCGCCATAAGGGCAGTGTCATCGGCGTATATTGCAGTTGTTTGAACGTGAAATGTCAGTTATATATTGGAGAAACAGGATTGGTCCCAAAATACTGCCTTGGGGCACTCCAGCATATATTGGTCTAGTAGGTGAGTTCTTACCGTGAGTGGTGATGTAAAAAGATCGGTTTGTGAGGTAGTTTTGTATAAGTTAATGTATGAGGGATGTAAGTGTAGTTTAATTAATTTGTATATTAGGCTAGGGTGATGTACTCGGTCGGAGGCCTGTTTATAGTCCAAAAATATGGCTAGTGTTCCTTGATTATGTTGAAAACCATGTGTCAAGGTTTCTGTGACCCGAAGTAATTGTTGTGTGGTGGAGTGATTTTGTCTGAACCCGATCTGTTCGTGTATTAGGTAATTGTTGATAGTATATTTCATTCGTGAATAGATTTGCTTTTCAAAAACTTTAGAGATGGTGCTTAATTAATTTCTGGGTCGGTGATTACCGGGGTCTTTAGGGTCTTTTCCTGGCTTAGGGAAGCATATGATTTTAGTGACTTTCCACTGTTGTGGAAAGTACTCTAGTTTTGACATGGCATTAAATATTTGTGTTAGAAAGTTGATCGTTTTTTATGTGTAGATGTTTTAGTAGGGGCGATTTAATCTCATCTGGCCAGGGGCTTTATTGTTCGGTACATTTTTAATGATTTTTTAATCTCCAATAGTTTAAAAAGGGGGAACTGATGAGTGGTTAGGGGTGAGTAAAAGTTGTTTTTTATATTATTTACTGTGTTATCATGTTGGTGGTTTATTCTATTATCATTGGGTTTAAAATTACCTTTTAATGTGTCTGCTAGTAGTTCTGATTTTTCTAGGTTAGAAGTAATTTTAGTGCCATCGGGCTTTGTTACTGGCAGATTCCTTATCTGTTGTTTTCCTAGCCTTTTCTTAAATGATTTAAATGATATTGGAAATGTATTGAACACCTCCCCTGGTAAGTTTTACCAATCACTAACTCGCCTTCCTATATATTTGCCCAAATTTGCCATCTTGAATGCCAACTTTACCTTCATAATGTGATCTTTCCTACTTTTAAGGAAGCCACTCAAACTTACTCGTCTACTAATGTCATTCCACGCCATCTCAACGCTGACAGCTCGGAACATACCACTAAATCGAGCAGCTCGTCTTCTTTTTCCCAGTTCTTCCCAGCCCAAACTTTGCAACATTTTTGTGACGCTACTCCTTTGTCCGAAATCACCCAGAACAAATCGAGCTGCTTGTCTTCGGAATTCTTCCAGTTCTTGAATCAAGAAATCCTGGTGAGGGTCTCATACACTGGAGCCATACTCTAGTAGGGGTCTTACCAGAGACTTATATGCCCTCTCCTTTACATCCTTACTACAACCCCTAAACACCCTCATAACTATATGCAGAGATCTGTATCCTTTATTTACAATCCCATTTATGTGGTGACCCCAATGAAGATATTTCCTTATATTAACACCAAGATACAATGATCCCCAAAAGGAACTTCCACCCCATCAACGCAGTAATTAAAAATGTGAGGACTTTTCTTATTTATGAAACTCACAACCTGACTTTTAACCCCATTTATCATCATACCATTGATTGCCGTCCATCACACAACATTACCGAGATCATGTTGCAGTTGCTCACAATCTTGTAACTTATTTATTACTCTATACAGAATAACATCATCCGCAAAAAGCCTTACCTCGGATTCCAGTCCTTTACACATATCATTTATATATAAAAGAAAACATAAAGGTCCCATAATACTGCATTGAGAAATTCTCCTTTAATTATGACAGGGTCAGATAAAGCTTCGCCTACTCTATTTCTCTGAGACCTATTTTCTAGGAATATAGCAACCCATTCAGTCACTCTTTTGTCTAGTCCAATTGCACTCCTTTTTGCCAGTAGTCTCCCATGATCCACCCTATCAAATGCTTTAGACGGGTCAATCGCGATATAGTCCCAACCCATTTTCATTGGTATATCCCCATAAATCTTATCAATTCCAGCCGCTTTTCTAGTTTTCAACTTTTTTATCTTATTGTAAATACCATTCTTATCATATGTAAATGTTAATACTTCTTTATTATTAGTCACCTCCTCTATCTGGACATTATCCTTGTAATCAACAATCTTTACATTCTGCTGACTGAATACTTCTGCATTTTGAAGATCCTCATATACACACTCCCCTTTTCAATTATCCCTAGAATGTCCTTCTTGGAACCTGTTTCCACTAAAATGTGTATGACTGTTAATTATGCTTACCATCATGTTATCCTTAGCTGCCTTCTTTGCTAGATTCAATTTCCTAGTAAGTTCCTTCAATTTCTCCTTATATCCACAGCCATTTCTAACTCTATTTCTTTCCAATCTGCACCTCCTTCTCAGTATCTTTATTTCTCTATTGTAATAAGGGTGGTCTTTACCATTCCTAACCACCTTTAAAGGTGCAGACCTGTTTACACATTTCTCAGCAAATGCTTTAAACCCATCCCAGAGTCTGTTTACGTTCTTATTTACCGTTTGCCACCGATCATATTTAAACTGCCTCATTGCCTGCTTTATCATCCATATGGTACTGCCTAATAGACCTACTTTTAAAACCTTACTTACTATCACATTTGTTTTTAACTACGACAAAAACAGCCTCATGATCACCAATACCATATATTACTTCGGTTTCTCTATAGAGCTCATCTGGTTTTATCACCACCACGTCCAGGATATTTTTCCCTCAATTTGTTTCCGTCACTTTCTGAATCAGCTGTCCTACCCATATTAGCTTATTTGCTACTTGTTGGTCATGCTTCCTGTGTTCGCATTTCCTTCCCGATGGACATTTGGTAAATTCAGATCTACCGCTACAATCACATTCCTTTCTATGTCGTTTCCCATATAGATGATTATCTTGTCAAATAATTCTGAAACCATATCAGCGCTACCCTTTCGAGGTGTGTACATTCCAAAAACATCAAGTTGCCTATTATCTTCAGAAATGAGCCTTACACATAGAATTCCATGTTTGTCATCTTTAACTTTTTCGTAGCTCACAAATCCTTCTTTCACCAGAATGAATACTCCCCCTCCCACCATTCCTATCCTATCTCTCCGATACACACTCCAGTTCCGTGAGAAAATTTCTGCACCCATTATATCATTTCTCAGCCTTGATTCAACCCCTAATACAATATCTGGTAAATACCGATCTATTAAATTATTTAATTCGATTCCTTTCTTTACAATACTTCTACAGTTCAACACTAACACTTTTATGTCATCCCTACCTGACTTCCAGATCTCTGTACCCTTATCACCGCTCCTTAGAAAACCCCTTTTCCCTGAAGGTACATTCCTATTAAACTTCCAAACAAATTTCCTAACTTATACGTACCCCTGCGGTTCAAGTGAAGGCCATCTGAGCGCTGATCCCTATCTCCTACCCACCCATTAGGATCTAAAATTTTCACTCCCAGTTTTCCACATACCCACTCCATAGTCTCATTTAAATCTTCAATCACCTTCCAGTCTGTATCCCTCCTACACAGTATTCCACTGATAACAATCTCCACTTCCTTATAGTCTCTTTCTTCTTGTCTTACCTTCCATGGTCGAGAACATTATTCTTCTCGGTAACACATCCTGCTCCAACCGTCTTCCATGATCCCAACACCAAAGCCGGTGAAGTCAATCCCACCTTAGCCCTTGTCTCCCAGTATTGTGAGTGTCATCCTGCCATAGTTCCAACCTGGTTTTGTTTTTCAGCTATCATTCTCGCGATATCGATGATTGTTACTTATAACTTATGAATGGGATATAATGAAAATGTCCACTTTCAACTCCCGTACAGAAAAGTCGATCTAAACACAAACCTATGTAAAAAGAGAACAAGAAAAGTTTAATTCAGTGAAGATTCCCCGAGTGTATCCTTAAAATGTATTTAATAGCGGTAAAGTCCTATAATATACTGTAGGGTGTTCCACATTTTTACATGTATATAAATTAAGTAATTTTACATGTATAAATTTTCATGGTCCATAAATACTCATGTAAGTGTAAACTTTATTATTATAATGTAGTGTCAGGGGAATTTGCGGTCTAGAAATCCAAAAATAACAGCCGAGGGGATTCGTCGTGCGGACGACACGACACGTCGTATTCCGCAGGCCTTTGGCCTCAGAAGCGGTCGCTTGGTACGCCAAGGCCCTTCACGGCTGTACTGCCATGGGGTTAGGTTATCAGGTGAATTTGGTTGTTACTAACGTAATAGTAGACACTGAGTTTCAGAATACAAAGTATATGTATTTAAATACTGCCCCCTCTACTGCGATTGGAGAATCTGGCAGTGTGAAATAAATTAGATAAAATAATTAAATTCCTTTCTGTTTCAGACTGCTAACTTAACTGCAAAAGCAGCTCATTTTCTATCGAGGAACCTGGATAAGCAAGAGATCCTTTATGAAGAACTTAAAAGAATTTTGCCAAGAAAAGATCAAGAAATTACTGCGAATAACTTAGAAGACATGAAATACCTTAAAGCCTGTCTCAAAGAAACATCAAGGTATTATTTTTATTACTACGGTAATTTTAATTTAATACAGTGTACGTAAAATACAAATAGTGGATATTAATTCTACCATTTCTTCCCACACAGTGTTTAATATTTATCTACAGAGTTAATAGAGAAATGCTATAATAGAATGCAAGTTCTACATCACTATTTTAATTAATTAATTAATTAAACATTATTTCTGAAAACTATGCGGAAGTCTTCATTGCCACAGTACTAAATTTACTTCTAAAATTAAAGTAATCTATGCTCTCTTCAATCGTCATTTAACGTATCTCGTAACACGCTTATACCAGTGACTTTTCCAAAAAATTTTGCTATCACTTGGTTTGCCATTTTGGACAAAATGCACGCTGATTTAGAGACAATCTCTGTATCAACTTGTCAGATTATTAAAGTCATATTTTTTAATCTATTAAGACTTCTGTTACGCAATCCTGTAGAAAAATAATAAGAGTTGTAGGCGACTTCAGTTGGTTCAGCGACATTACTTTTTATGGAGTAGTCTGTACCTCAGTGCCATACAATTCACTTCTTTTTGCCTATTGGTTCCTGCATTGGCTGTTTAACTAAACCGGGAAGAATCAGGATGTTCTAGAATTTTAAACAATATCTACGATCATTCATTCACCCCTGAAGGCTATAAATTCACAGGTATCATACAGTTTATAAATATGCTGCACATTAGCGCAAAAAGAATCCGTTCATTCATGGTGATTGACAATTACGTACCTTATTTTGTCTTACAGAATTGCACCCGTCTCGGCTGGGAACTTCAGGCAAACGCCCGCTGATATGGTCATCGGCAACTACCTAATTCCGAAAGGGGTAAGTTGATATGAACAGCACACCTGAAATTTCAGAGTGCATATTCCAAAATATATTGGCCTTTACGAAAATATCGAAGCTTCTTTGACTGTTCTGGATCAGTTAAGATCTGGGGAACAATATCAGGGTTGCATAAATACAAAAACATGCACATGTCAAGTAATTTTCCGGCTAACGACCGGAGAATGAAATGAATGAAAGCAAAATGGTATTTCTGGATCGCCCATGTCCATAGTAACAAGCAAATGCTCTTTTTTAATTTTCCGTTAGCTCTGTCTGTCTGTCTGTCTGTCTGTCTGTCTGTCTGTCTGTCTGTCTGTCTGTCTGTCTGTCTGTCTGTCTGTCTGTCTGTCTGTCTGTGCACTCATCACGACAAATTGTCTCAAGAGAATTTACTGAACTGTGTACAATCGAGTGAAACGGTAGAATAGGGGAAACGTAAAATTTAATTCTCAAAAATACATGCTATTAATACTCCCATCGATGAATGCTACTAAATGTATATAGAACTATATTTCCGATCATTCATCTCTTATACAATTTAATAATAATAATAATAATAATAATAATAATAATAATAATAATAATAATAATAATAATAATGATGATGATGATGATGATGTTACAAGGATAGCCCAGAAACTAATGCACCGAATTTGTTCTCTACAATTATTTATTGAACACAACGAAATTTATACAAACGAAATAATTATGCTCCTTCTACCTTATTATTTTTCCACCTAAACTCCTTCCCGTTCTATGGTTTTCCTCCAGCGAGACACAAAAGCGTGTATGCCCTGGCGGCACCACTCTTTGTTCTATTCACAAATCCATGTCTTCACTGTGCGAATCACCTCTTCGTCACCCTCAAAAATGTCTCACACGAATTGCATGGCCCAAACAAGTGAGAGTCTGAGTCAGGGCTATAGGGTGGATGGGGTAACACTGTCCAACCCTTTTTTGTGATGTGGTCCAATGTCCTCAAACTTGTGTGAGGGCGTGCGTTATCGTGTTGAAGCAAAAAAATCACCTGGCTTGTTATGGCGTCCAAATCGCTGGAAGCGCTTCTTGAGTTGGTTAATGTATTCACATATGCCTCAAAATTAACGGTGGTGCATTTCGGCATCACACCAATGGGTATGTCACCATCACAAACTCCAAACACAGTGATTATGACCTTACCAGTGGAAGAAGTTGCTTTGATTTTTTTTTTTCTCTGGTGAGTCGGGATGGCGCCATTTTATCCCTTGCCGTTTTGTTTCGGCTCAAAATGGTGAACCCAGATTCCATTATCTGTTACAATCCGTAAAGAAGGCTTCCCCTTCAGCTTCAAAACGTTGCAGCAACTCAGAAGAAATGTTTTTCCTGAGAGTTTTGTGTTCCTCCGTAAGACGGTGCAGAACACATAGTGAACACTTTCTTGCGTAATCAAGAGCACTCATGATTACACCCACACATACTTTGCTATTTTACAGCTCCCGCGCCAACTGCCGAGTCGTTCCGCGTCGGTCCTTGCGAATGAGCACATCAGCACCCTGCATCTTGTCAGGTGTGACAACCGTGGGTGGCCTCCCCAACCGCTGCAAATCTTGGAACTCTGTAGAACCTCTTTCAGATGGCCTCAACCTCGGTGTCCAGTGACTGACCGTACTTCTCTTCTATCGACTGCTGATGCTCCATAAATTGCACATAAATATTTCCAACCGTTTCTTGCTCCGCAGTAAGGAATTCAATGACGACACGCTGCTTATGACGTACATCACTTACAGAACCCAGATTGAAACCATTGCTGCAAGTACGCTATCTGTGGGAAGAAACAGGAACTTTGCGCGCGCACTCTGAAAATTTCAACGAATTCATATATAAAGTTTCCCATTCGTACCATTGTTGAGGGCTTAGGAAGAATGGTGGTGCATTATTTTCTGGGTCACCCTCGCATTTGCTTTAGGTCCCACTAACTACTTCTTTACGGTTTTCGGACATGCCGAAATGCTGTAATTTTGTCCCGCAGGAATTCTTTTATGAGCCAGTAAACGTACTGACACGAGGCTGACCAATTTGAGCACCTTCCAATACCATCGGACTGAGCCAGGATAGAACCTGCCAAGTAGGGTTGCCTCAACAGTCTCAGCCACACAGTCCTGCTCATATATATTTTTATCGTACCGACTACGATAGCAGAGATATTCATGACTTTCGATTGTTTGCTAAGGTCATTTCAACGCCGAGCCTTGAGAAAATTGAATAGAATTTAATGAAAATCGGTATGAAAAATCGCAGTATAAGGCACTACATTCTAGGTTGTAAATAATTTTATTGACGCTGGAAATGGCAATTTAGGAGAAGGAGCCCAAACTTTAATATTTAAATAAGTATGTTATTTGTCCTATTCCAAAGTAACATAAAACAAAAGTAACAGAAAATACAATTTCCGACCATTTATGTCTTACACAGTTTTACGGTACTAATATCCTAACCGATTACCTTTAATAAACCCCCAGAAACTTTATCTACTCCAGCTGCTTTCTAGTTTTCAACTTTCGTATCATATTGTAAATATCTCTTATTTCTCTGTTAGAAACGATAGGGTGTGGTCTTCGAAGAGGTCTAGTGCAGGCCTTTCGAGTTGACGCGTGTCTATGAGGAAGGGGCCCTACCTATGATGAAGGCAGCACACTCACCCAGACCCCGAGTCATCGTAATTAACAAATGAAGTTTAAAATCCCCGACCCGGTCTGGAATCGAATCCTGGAAACTTTGGACCAAAAGCCAGCACGCTAACCATTTAGCAATTGAGTCAGAACCCATGTGGTCAATAATTTCTAAATTTTAATTCGTCTTCTTCTGCAGTTCGGGAATCATCCGTTGGAAGTTAATATGTTCTGTTATGACAAGATCCGAAAATGACTCAATCTCTTTTATATCCTTTCCCTCACAGATTAACCTCATCATGGACCAGAAGGTAGTGTGCAATCTTGAAGAAAATTTCCCAGAGCCTCAAAAGTTCATCCCTGAAAGATGGCTGAAGGATGGTGATCAACTGCAGACAGCGCATCCGTTCGCATATTTGCCATTTGGATTTGGACCTAGAATGTGTCTCGGAAGACGGTTCGCTGAGCTGGAGGCAGCAGCACTAATTGCAAACGTAAGTATTTTCATACTTTTAATGAGATTTCGAGAACATAGGTTACAATACCTTGTGTAATAGGGTTATGAACACTGTCTGTCTAACCCCAACAACAATACCCCTAGTTCCTAAAAATTAACTATTGCCACTAGAGAGAGGAATATACGAAGGCACGCGTATGATATATTGAACTTACTAGCCAGAAGATAGGAACATTTAATGGATATATCAGAATACACACAAATGGACATACACAATACAGATTATTTTCTTACAATCTTCTTCTTCTTAATCTGGTTACCCTCCAGGGTCGGTTTTTCCGTCGGACTGAGCGAGTGATCCCACCTCTACCGCCTCAAGGGCAGTGTCCTGGAGCTTCAGATTCTGGGTTGGGGATACAACTGCGGATGATGACCAGTATCTCGCCCAGGCGGCCTCACCTGCTATGCTGAACAGGCGCCTTGTGGGGGGATGGGAAGATTGGAAGGGATAGACAAGGAAGTGGGAAGGAAGCGGCCGTGGCCTTAAGTTAGGTACCACCCCGGCATTTGCCTGGAGGAGAAGTGGGAAACCACGGAAAACCACTTCCAGGATGGTTGTGGTGGGAATCGAACCCACCTCTACTCAGTTGACCTCCCGAGGCTGAGTGGACCCCGTTCCAGCCCTCGTACCACTTTTCAAATTTCGTGGCAGAACCGGGAATCGAACCCGGGCCTCCAGGAGTGGCAGCTAATCACACTAACCACTACACCACAGAGGCGAGCTTGTTTTACAATTTGTGGTTAAATCTTGAAAGTTACCTTAAAATTATCCAATTGATACCTGTAATTAAATTTATATTAAAGAAACGCAATTACTTATTCTGTCACTGCTGGATAAAGAGTGGAAATAAGAATATATGATATCAATTCACCATTCTTCCACCCAGAAGGAAAAAGAGGAACATTTTGTGTTACCGTTACGAATCGTAATCAATGAAATAATTGTTATGTTTCAAGTTTTGTGCCAAATCTGACCTGCTCTTACTCTATCTGGTTCGCTATTCTGACGAATTTCTTGCTTTCTGACACATATGCGTACTCATTGACATGGCTATCATGGCCGCCTTTGACTTCTAATTGTACCACGATTGTACACGCAAACTTAGCCCAAGGAGATCACAGATGCCGCCTGTGTCGTCCTGTGGTGTCTGACTTTTCCATAGCTCTTCTCTTCTTTTATCTTGGTGAAGGGAAATGGAGAGTGATTCGATGTGTCTCGAAGGTTTTTCTTACACGCCTTACTCCAACCGTTTTGAGATATAATCCAAGGGGGTGACACTTCATAGGGAGCGTCCGAAGCAGTTCCGAGATGGGCTCCTCAATCTCCGCCAACTAGTGAAAACTAAAATTATCTTATAGAGGGTTAATTTAGTAGGCAGTGGTTGGCATTACACATTCAGTTGCGCGGTATAGCAAATTCAAAACACAACACTGTAATCGTTGCGCGTGAAGGGAACTTGGTCGTACGGTAAGTAATAGTGCTTGTTAGACGAAAATTTGTTGAGATTCTTTCGCATTGAACGAGATTTTTGATCCAGTTTTTTGAGAGTATGGAGTGAAATTACAATTATACGCGTTCTTAGTGTGAAGAAATAGTATTATGATCATGAACGTATTTCACATTGAACTACCTAGCTGTTGAGAGTAAACGTGTGTGTGATTGTGCTTCTTACCTGCTGTTTGGAATAAAATTCAAAATATAAACTATGTGCATTATGCTGTGTTTTACTTCTTCCTTTCTTTCTCCTGTTTTCCATTCCCATACATAAAAGTCGTGGGAAGGGTTTAACGAACGAGCGAAAGAATGAGGTTACGTTAGATCGTGATTTAGGCAAATATTGGCGTTTTGGGGTTTTATATGAATTGCATTAATCTTTTCAGTAATCAATGTTGCTTTTATTATTTAATAGATGTAAATGTACATTAAAATGCGAACGGTGAAACAACGATACAAGCTAGCATTATAGTAGTATTGCCAACATACAAATACGATAATTGCAATTTGCTTTTCAAGTAAAAGACACGAGAGAAGCTTTAGATACAACTTTCCTACCGAAATGCAATCATTATCTCTATCACAATTAAAATTTTAACAAAGTAACAACTGTTATTATCAAGTTTATTACGAGGTATTATCGTGGTATTTATTTCCTTATGTTGGCGGAGATACAGGGGCCACTATAGCTTCCATGACCTGTTTTCTCAGTGAACTATATTATACAGGAGTGACGGATCTATTTCTCTTATATGATCCTTGATATACTCACTATTAGTCTCGGAGGATTCTAACGTGCTGTACTGCACTTACATGGAGGGGTTGAATAGTACTACTACTGTTATGGTTTTTCCACCATTCTTTCTTCTGTTTCTGGGCTTGCCTCGTGGCATTATGCTTGGCCACTATCTCTTATATCACTGTAGCTATTTATTTTGTGGCACGTTTAGGTTCGTGCCGTTGTTGTCCTGGTGATATTAATTATGTTAGCTATGTTTTTCTTGGTGTGACGTCTCGGCACAAGTTCCGTGCAAGCCCTTTGCGCTATAAATGGTTACACGCGTAATGCATGATCATGACAAAACGTTTTCTATGCCAATATAGTCGTCCTTACATAGCCCAGTTTAGTATTTGTCGAATATTACTAAATACTAGTGTTTTGTATCTTTCAGATATTCCGGAATTTCCGTCTGGAGCATGACGAAGATTTGAAGGAAGAAGTACAATTTTTATCTGCTATTGCAAACAAACTGAACTTCAGACTAGAAGACAGATCGTAGTCCTAGAAGCCATTCGTCCCTCTTCCTTCCTAACGAAGCAATGTATTGAATTGTATATATATTTTATATCACACTATGACATAATTATCCACTTTCCGTACTCAAAAGAGTAAGGAAATAGACATTTGGTAGAGGCGAAAAACTATCGATAGCGCTATCGATAGTTAACGATAGCGAACACAATCGTCATACATCTATAGTCAGTTGCTTATTATCGATAGTCAACGATACTATTTTTCTCCCCTCATTGGCTTATTTTTCGCGCTAACAGAAATTGTACAGCTGTTTGCAGTTAACTGGTGAGGAGTTTGTTCCCATTCATAGGTGTGCTTTTAAGTATCTCTGCGTGCCTGCGACTTCAGTGCCGGCAGAAGGACCATGTAGCATTTTGGAAGGTGGGCTCCATTCAACCTAACCTTGGTTTAGTTGACGCCAATACGGGACAAAACATGAGATTTATATGTTGTCAGTGACTATATGTAGGCGAGAGAAGATAAGGCACATTTTAGGTAAAAGACTTCATGAAAGCAATTGAAAACTCTCCTGCCGTCTGTTGAGATTGCTGTGAATTTTTTTTCAAAAGATATTACAATGCCCGAGAAAATGTCGGCCGATCGCAAAATGAACACTGCAACTGAACGAGAATTTCTCTGGCGGTCACGTTATGGGCAAGAGTGTGCAGCCCGAGAATGTCTCCGACGTGCCACTGAAGAGATTTATGAGCGATTCCGATTTGAATTTCATAAATTACATAGCATAAAATAGTTGTGCTTTCTACTGATTTTTTGTGCATTGTGTTCAATAAATGTTCTATTTTCGGGCATAATGATATGATCCGTTCCACTGCTCGAAAACTATCGATTACTATCGATAGTAGAGCTTATAATATTGGAAAATATCGATGGCGATTACTATCGATAATTTGCCGCCTCTAACTGTAGGTACTGTAAGTACTTCCGGCACTCGTTTAGTAGAAATCATCTCTAAATGGTTGAGCTCTGCTTCGCAGTAATGTAAAAAAGGACAGTCGGACAGATTATGAATCTGTGAACACCAAACGTAACCTTTTTGAATTGCTTCTTCGCCTGATTGCGGCACTATGGCTCCGTACCAACCTACACTAAAGATGGATTTTCTGCATTCCCAGATCAAGAAATCTGCCGCCATCACAATGATAACTAATGTTAGTATATTTAATTTCCGATCTATAAATATCACATAATATATCATACAGTTCGTATTACCATCATTACTTCAGGACCGAGAGATCATATTTACGACTCTGGTAGCTTAGTGGACAGTTCGCTGCTTCAAGTAACATTAGTTTTGACGTTTTATTACAACATAACTCCATTTTTATGTCACGATGGGACAGTAAAAGGCCTAGGAGTGGGAAGGAAAAAAATAACATGGCCTTACCTGAGATACGGCCCCAAAATTTACCTGTTGTGTAAAATTGGGAAAACGCAGAAAACCATTTTCAAGGCTGCGGACAGTTGGATTCGAACCCACAGACTGCCGAATACAAACTGACATCCATGTAATCCAAGAAGCTCTGCTACTCGCGTGGTACATCATAACTCTATTTACACATCTCTCATATTTTTATAGCAGCACGAGTGTGTCAAACATGGGTGATTTTCTTGGTGATGTGTCAAATTATTTATAATTTAGTATTTAATTAAAATGAGTAAATTCACCATAGTATGATATGAAATATTCTACGCGACAGTCACTAATTTTTTGTCACTCGTTTCAATATTCCGTAAATATCTCACTCATAAAGTAAAAGATCACTTTGTGTGGCTGTTGCGTAGATAAATGTTGCAGAATTGTGTAAATTAAATAAATATAATGTGTTGTCCCAATATTATAATTAAATTACATTACCCTTCTTACGCACATTTTTTAAGAAATACTGTATCTCTAGTAAAATGCAAGATCCATATGTTTATCAGTGACCGAATATCATTCTCCAGAGCTGATTCAAAGGTAAGTGAACATTTGAAGGGACGAATGAAATTGTATTCATATCATGTCATACGATGTCGTACTGTAGGGTAGAATATATCTGGTGACATATTTAATGTTTATCCAACAAAGTATATTACAACTCGGCAGGTCACAGACTACAAAATTAGTTATTCAACCTCTAGTATAGTAAAACGAAAAGTCTAAGCCTAAATGCCTGCAAGCAGTAACTAAGGCCATTGTTAGTGATGATGATTATGATGATGATGATGACGAATAATATTAATTTCGCTTGACTATGTAAGACAGGTCCTCGTTAAATTGTGCGGGGCTGCTGTCATGCATATGAAACTGCGTCTTATTTTGGTGGAGAACAGCTGACTAATGACCGTGTTCTTTCAGTCCCCACTATCGGTTTTCTAAAGCACAAGAGAAGGCCTAAATACTGTATCAGTACATGATACCTTCACTGGCTCTCACCCTCGGATGTCGAACTGGAATTACAAGCTAGGGAAAATGTATTTCTTTTCTTGTCTTCTATATTTGTGCAAAATAACTCGGGTGGTTATTAGGTTATTTAAAAATACAAAATACACCAGAACACCCTGAAAGACTACAGATAGGAAGTTCATATTCACAGGACATGTGAACTAGTATGTTCTGAAGAAACGTTTAGCAGGTTCAAGGTCCACATCGATATCTCGGCGTACCATTACTCACTGATAAAATTTGCCTGCGGCTCTCGCTATCGCTATAAACCGAAGGTAATGGATCATTTTGACTTTAGCAGATATGCAAGATACCTCGCAGAGATATGCGTGAATCGTACCGTCAAATGAGTGAGTTTGAAAGAGGGCGCATTGTTGGCACGAGAGTACGTGATGCATCCATCCGGTAAATTGCTGCTCGTGTGGGACGAAGTGTGTCGGCAGTGCAACAGGTGTGTACAGAATGGTTCACAGAAGGCCGTAGAACACGACGAGATGGGTCTGGTCGCACCAACCAGACCACCCTCGAGAAGATCGACACCTCATACGAATGGCATTGCAGGACAAATCTGAGTCCTCCTCGGCTCAGGCGCAACAGTGGAACAGTGTAACACATCGTACACTATCAGGAGTGACAGTGCGTCACCGTTTATTACGGTCCGG
This sequence comes from Anabrus simplex, assembly GCF_040414725.1. Taxonomy (NCBI): domain Eukaryota; kingdom Metazoa; phylum Arthropoda; class Insecta; order Orthoptera; family Tettigoniidae; genus Anabrus; species Anabrus simplex. The sequence continues at coordinate 393,983,335 of NC_090268.1, forward strand.
GTTACCGGTGCGTCGTCCAATTCTCCGCCTACCTTTGACTAATGTGCATAAAACGTGCTGGACTGCAATGGAATATGGAACGACGTCACTGGGGACAGGAATGGCAGCAGATAGTGTTTTCTGACGAATCCACGTTCTGCTTCTTTGAAAATGATGGCCGCATTTTGGTTCGCTGGAGATGGGGTGGGGGAGGCTTCACATTGACTGCATTCGCACAAGATATACAGCGCCAACTCAAGGCCGTATGGTGTGGGGTGGTATTGGGTACAACCACAAATCACAGTTGGTGCGTGTCCAGGACACTGTTACCAGTTTGACCTACGTGAATGACATCCTGCGACCCGTAGCCTACCCTTTCTACACTACACACCAGACGCCATATTTCAGCAGGATAACGCGCGACCACATGTTGCTGCACGAACACGTGCCTTCTTGTTGTCACAGGATGTCAGACTGTTGCCCTGGCCCGCTCGATTACCGGATTTGTCGCCAATCGAAAATGTGTGGGATATGGTGAAACGACGGGGTATGGCGCTGTGACCCAATGCCAACTACCAAAGATGAACTGTGGAAACATGTCAGTGCAGCATGAATGGCTATAAAACACGACGCCATTCGCGCCTTATACGCGTCGATGCTATCACGCATGGGGCAAGTTATAAGTGCGCATGGAGGACCCAGTGCGTACTAAGCAACAGTACATACTGAACCTAGGTGACTGAATTGTTAATGGTTTCTGCAGAACATAATCATGAACATATCCTGTGAATATGAACTTCCAGTCTTTCAAAGTGTTGAACATGAGTTTAGTACACAATGTGATAGCGTGTTTTGTTATCCTATAAATATACTGGAACCGTAACTTTGTCACTTTGTGGCTAGACGAGCATAAGACCAACGCAGGGCGTGTGCGTATCTGGAGAGTTACAGAGAGGGAGAAGTTTGCTTGAAATACGTATAATGGAATTCAAAAAGAGCTGATGAATTTATTAACAACAAGGAAGGTCCAAATTTCACATCACCTCTGTACAGAAGATATACTGGATACGCCTTGTCTTCGCCCCGGGCTGGCAAGGTTCGTTGTGGTCCGACTGGTGTTCTCGTTCGACGCTTGGACGGCTTCCGATGGAGGTCTAGACGGTCTGGATGATCTGGATGGTCTAGAAGTTCACGAGATATGAGCGTTGGTCGAGCTTATATAATCTGCACTCGCACCCTGGACGTGTTTGAGTTATACACACATCTTCTGCACAGATGAGAATGATTATATAAATGGCCTCAGAATGATTTGCATCACAGACCGTGCACTCAAAGAAGTAATTTCACTCGACAGAATGTTAATAAAAATAAATCCCAGTGACATTCGACAGTGCAAAGTTATACAATTATACGATTTTCTGAGTGGCTATTCTGTGTTACGAATTCGATTCTATTTGACATTCGACTCAGTCTACTAAAATTTCCGGAAGCAATGTCGAGTTGTGTGTTCAATTTTTGTGACATTTTACCGCATTCAATTTCTTTCAAATGGTTAATTTCAGAACACGAGTCAGACTTAGGAAGTAATACAAATAACGCGATACTTTGGAAAATAAAGTTTTATCAGTAGGTGATTGTTCATAAGTTTATACGATGTCTTATAAATTTGAAAATAATCACTTCAGTTACTTAGCAACGAAAATATTCATCCTGTAAAATTAGTCTCGTTCACTTTAATTAATCACAAATAACATCATAACACAAATGGAGTTGAGTCTGTCTACCGGCTGTCCTTGGTTCGAGTGCATGTAAATTGAATAATATTTACAGAAGCACAAGTTCAAATGCACTGTTCGTAATCAAAAACCTACGAAAAATACAAGTTCAGTGAAACATTCAAAGTACTATTTCAATCGTCTATCACTCGAGAAATCCGAAGCTCACTATAATGTTATACTTTATCAAAATATTTCGAACAGTCGATGAAAACTTAGGTTTTGATACACTGTTCGATGTCTATCATTCGGAGAAATATTATGATCAATTTTAAATGTAAGCACTCGGTTATTTAACGAAATATTTCAATCACATTGAAACGTAAACATTGGGTAGAAAATAATTCTAGTCCCAGAAACATTTAACTTGAATTAAAGAAATGATTAGTCACTTGGGAATGGACCCAAGTTAAATTACACTGTTCAAGTTCACATTGAAAATTTTATCACTCGCGAATGGACAACACTGAAAATTTATAATTCCCGTTTATATTACCGCGGAGTTAAAGTTACCTAAGTACGAAGAACTTCATCAAACACTCAACATTCGGTGAAACCGTAGTTTTGCGACTAATAATGCCATCAGCCGACCGTCCGGTCTCGACTGTGGTGCTTGACTGACTTTGACATGCTAACTGGCCTTCCTTTTATACAAGAATCGTGGGAATTTAAATTATTGTATTCTGTTGAATATCTCCATCGATTCTGATCGAATTCTCTTCAAACTTGGTGAATATAGGGACATAAAATTGGTTAACACGATGATGATGTGCTCTTAATTTTATCTTAACCCAAACAAATTATTAGCAATAGAACGTTTCGAATGTTCTACCGGCTGACGTAATCCAGCTGTGACAAGATAAGGTGAGATGTGACGTCACCCGTTCCAAGTCGCACTCTGCCTGCTGCAACCAGCTGTGAGCTATAGTTCAATTGGTGGGGACTCTGACTTGGACCAGCGTTCCTGGTACAATATTTACCTACTATTTATAGTAAATACAAAGTTTACTCGCGTTTATGGTTTCCACTAAACACAGTTTTCCTTTATTCACACACACTTTAAGACTGGCGATCACACGGCTATTCACACAGCTTCTCACAGCGCAGTATTGTTCCAGAACAGTTCGTGTGTTTGGAAGAATGCCGTGTAGCAATCTAAACTGAGTCACTCAAGATTAATGACTCGTCATGGACTCGCGAACGTCTCGTGACTGCTCGTGCGATTCAATTCAAAACTGACTCACTCGAGACTGATAGGCGTGTCGCAGTTGATCTGTTTATATAGGCTCGTAGAATATGTCAGTACCTCCCACTTCGAGGTAATTCTCGGCGCATCGTCCATTATAATCAGCATCCACCTTCTTCTAAAGGCATCCTTATCGCGAGCCTCATAAGTTCAACGGCGCTGGTGTATTCTTCGTTGCTGGCCCACCCACATCGTCACTGCTCCGTAAGTATTACTACTCTCGTCGGCATTATTTCGTCCCGTCAGCCACCCCACGCCTCAAATGTCCAGGCTCGCCGTATTGCATTGCGTCCCTGCGGCGATGAGCGTCGCTCCGGCAGTTATGAGAGGATCTCCAGGTTCTCTTCACCTCTGGCGGCTTGTACACCTGCCGATGGCGTCGAATTCGCCGTCATATCCATCGCTTCAATTAACAGGGCGATGAAATGAAATGCCGTATGGCTTTTTTTTTAGTGCCGGGATATCCCAGGACGGGTTCGGCTCGCCAGATGCAGGTCTTTCTATTTGACACCCGTAGGCGACCTGCGCGTCGTGATGAGGATGAAATGATGATGAAGACAACACATACACCCAGCCCCGTGTCGTAGGAATTAACCAATTAAGGTTAAAATCCCCGACCCGGCCGGGAATCGAACCCGGGACCCTCTGAACCGAAGGCCAGTACGCTGACCGTTCAGCCAACGAGTCGGACAACAGGGCGATGATGAGAACATACTTAAAGCAATGCCCCCCATTGAGTATCACTTGTTGGCTAGATCTTGACGTCGTCAAAACTCGTTGACAATGTTGTAGACAGCGTCTTGATGCATATACTCTGGTGGTAAGCCAAGTAATTTTTTGCGGCTAGTTGTTTTACCTCCATGGTGAATTCCAGCAGCGGTTCGCCCACGCGCTGTGTACCTCGCTTCACTTGAATTCGGTCGACGGCTGTCAGCGCCTCTCACGATCTATTAGTACACGGCATCCCGTCAGACACTATGTAACCCCTTCGTAGTTCATTCATGCGGCCCGCCGACGATTTGGACAGCCCTCCTCACCTTCATTCACCTTTAATGATCGACCAGGGTCTCAATCTGGGTCCGGAATATAATGCAAGACAAAGCCCCGCCTAAACGTGGGTATCGAACACCGGAGTCAATCTGAGGTATTTTCTCTTGACTCAAATATCGAACACTGGACTCTACTATCTCAGATATTACATAGAACCATTTCATTTGCCTCTTGTTTCAAAACACGAACACTGGACTCTACCATCTGTGATACTGATTTGAATTATTTTTATAACATTTTACTGGCATCCTGCATACTGCCATTTTCCAATCTTTCTGCAACGGCATGTAGAGCACCTTCTCCTCTAACTTGCACCGTCCACCCTAAGTTCGTTGAACTTCGTTGAACTCTCGTCCTGGTTTGCATTAAGTTCATCATGACTAGATTGAGGTTTCGGCGTAGTTTCATCCCTTTTTAAATTTATTTGTTCAGGCCGTCGACCCATGTGTATCTTTTGCCCTTACTGGCACCATATTGTATGAACTTGCGTGTTACTGGAATGGTAGTAGTGTGGAATGTTGTGTGTGAGGAAAGGAACATTAAGGACGTCACAAACACCCAGTCCCCGGCCAGGGATATTAACAATTACAATTAAAAACCCCTGACCCGGCCGGGAGTAGAACCCGGGGCCGCCGCATGACAGGCGGACGCGTTGCTCCCTACACCGCGGGGCCGGACAATGTCATCCTTACTTAGTTTCTATTGTACAAGACTTGTCCAACAGGATCTTGCAGCAAGACACCATTTCGTCAATAATTCTAGACATTTCTTCGCACCAAACACACTACCGATTACATCTCGAATCCGACACCAGTCGTGATGGGTTATCAAAGTCCTTAAAACTACAAAGTACCGTTTAGAGTTAATTTCAATTTCACTTGCTTTTTGGGTTTTCAGCTGTACACTGTTTTTCTTCACTCATACACAAACTACGGGCAATCTTCACACGACCTCTCACAACGTAGTGTCGTTCCGGAACAGTTGGCAAACCTCGTTGAAATTCGTGCAGCCGTCCGACGGACTCGCTCCCATTGAATGACCCGTCGCGGACTCGTGATCTTGTCGTAACTGTTTATTTTCACTCGCGATTGAAGTACTCGACTCTGACTCACTCGAGACTAACTGGCGTGCGTTTGCAGAAGGTTCTTGTATATCCCACTTTGAGAAATTCACGATGTGTGACCCATCGTTAATCCGCTTCGAGAGTTTTCTATGAGCTTCCGTATCCCGAGCTTCAACAGTTTGACGGTTCTGTTGTTTTCATCAGTGCTGGTCCGCCTTTACTGTTAGTGCCCCATCCCAGCATTATCCATCTCCTTGTCATTATTGTGTTCCGCCTTAATTTATTGCCAAAATATAAAAATATATATTTGTCTGTATATTTTCCTCTCTCTCTCTCTCTCTCTGTCACTTCTAGTTTCCTCAATTATGAGGATCGTGATCTCAGAGGAGGCTGTTGTTCGGTTTTCTGCACCTATTGCGGTCCTTGGCCAGACGTGCAACTCGGTTTCAACTCAGTTTCAACATGCGTGATAATATTCAACCATCAAGTGGAAACTCATCCACTCTCTTTCTTCCTGGAATCATTTACAAGGGTGATCAGTTTTATTACTTTCCCTGAGCTTAACATATATCGCCAACACCACCTTTCAAATGAATTTAATTTTTTCGGGTCTGGAACGCAGTATCTGATGTCTACAGTAGGATCCCTAGACGAAAAATGTAAACAACGGACTGCATACTACTCACATCTTCAGTCATAACAAGATAGAGCCAAATGTACTATTACACTAGTACTATTATTATTATTATTATTATTATTATTATTATTATTATTATTATTATTATTGGTAGTAGAAGTAGAAGCAGTAGTAGTAGTAGTAGTAGTAGTAGTAGTAGTAGTAGTTGTACTAGAAATAAGTATAATTAACTGTAATTACTTTCGAATTAAGTTGTGGTGGTATTTGTTATGATGATGGCTGACTATTATTATTTTATTTTTTTAGAATTTGCTTTACGTCGCACCGACCCAGATAGATCCTATGGCGACGACGTGATAGGGAAGGCCTGGGAGTGGGAAGGAAGCGCCCGTGGCCTTAATTAAGGTACAGCCCCAGCATTTTACGGGTGTGAAAATGGGAAACCACGGGAAACCACCTTCAGGGCTGCCGACAGCGGGATACGAACCGACTATCACCCGGATGCAAGCTCGCAGTTGCGTCCCCTAACCGCACGGCCAACTTGCACGGTATGGTGGCTGACAAACAAGCATTTAATTTACGTCGTACCGACACACAGATAGGTCTTTTGGCGGCGATGGGATAGGAAAGATAAGTGTGGGAAGAAAACAACTATGGACTTAATTAAGATGCAGCTCCAGCTTGGGTTCGAAAATGTGAAATGACGGCGACCAACTTCAGGGCTGCCGACAATGGGGAATGAACCCACTATCTCCCGAATACTGACAGTTATGTGACCTAAACCACGCAAATACCCACTCGGTAATGATGGTTACATTAACGGGTAATAAAATTGGGCAAATATCCCCTCTTAACAGAAATTGGAGGAGAAAAAGGAAGGAGAATGATTCTTCGAAGGATGAAGGCATCGGCAAAAGAAATACCACAAAGGGAGTAAGATTCCCCTGGCCTTGTAAACCTAATACCTTCCGACTCAGAAGAAAATATTAAGAGTAACACTAATAGTAGGCCCTAATAAACTTGGTTTTGTTTCTCAGTAACTTATTTTACGTTGATTTGATTCGCTAGGATTTCGGAATCATGTTTCACAGAATTCTATTATGTGCCGGTAAATTTAGCGACGCGAGGCTGGCAATTTTGAGCACCTTCAACTATCATCCGACTGAGTCAGGATCAAACCCGCCGACTTGGGATCAGAAGGCCTGAGCTCAGAACTCCTGTCTCCAAAAGCCGTACTAGTAATTACTAGGTCACAGAACATTGTTATTCATATTATTACCAGAAATAGTACCAATCTACTTCCATTAAGGTTCATACATCTGGAGTATGAATTGTTCGCAAAGTACTTGATAGCCAAGTGGCATATTTTGAATCCCCGATTTTTAAGTGAAATTCAGTTGTGTGGGAACTGTCAACTTCCTCGTCGTGACGTATCCGTCAGAAATTGTGCTGTGAAGATGGCAAAACGCCGCAGCGTCGTACACTGGAATGTGGTGCTGTATAAGTCTATTACGAACACTATGGATGTTACACCGTACCAAGAAGTCGATCCTGAGACAACCCGGGAGAAAACGAGGCTATCGACTCTTGTGAGCCAGCAGATTGTGGAAAACTTAGAACAAACTGCCAAGAAACCAGACGCAATGGAATATATGATCATGAAGGGAAATGTTGACGGCCGAAGACCGAGAGAGTGCATGTAACCTTGCGACGTGGACGAACTAAAAAACGTGACCGAAGAGATCCTGAGAGATACGATCTACCATGCTCAGAATAGGAAATCCTGGAGGCGACTGTACAGATGTTAGGAACGTGATATCATAGAACATGAGGAAGAGGATGGGCATCATTACCATCGTGCAACATTGTCATCGGTAAGCAATCATGTTGTTCCAAGCTTCCATTCGGAAAAAAATGAATTTCAATCCCAGTTCCAGCACACTTGAAAATGTTTCTCTGAGTTTTCTGAGTTGTACCTGAGTTTTGAACATCACTACCATCTTCCCAGCTGTAGACATTTTCTCATGGTAGTGTAGCTTTTTAACTATGTATGGTTAGGTGCATTTTATTACCAATACGATACCTTTTAATAAAAGTGAACAGTACTATGACAATTAATGAGTCTCTCTGCCAACAACATGCTCATAAGACAGGCTTTACAATCTTGGATTAATTATGTTATTTCATTTCTTGATAGTGGTTTTAGGGCGAACTAACTCATCGAAGGTTTCTGGCAACAGAAGGATGGGAAAGGGTTAGGATTGAGAAGGAATTGGCCGTGGTATCAATTTAGGTACAACCCCATCATTTTACCGATGTGAAAATGGGAAGCCGCGGAAAACCAACTTCAGCGCTGCCGACGGTGGGATCCAAACCCATCATCTTCCGAACACAAGCTCACAACTATGTGACTCCTACTGCGTGGCCAACTCACTCAGAGTGGTTCCTAGGCTGTTAGAACATGGGATTCGAACCCACTATCTCGTGGAAGCAAGCTCACAGCCGCGCGCCTCTAACCGCACGGCCAACACGCCCGGTGCTGTTAGAACAAAAAGGAAAACTATGGGACACATTACTCTTCACCAAGTAGTTTGGATTATATCGCTGACCATCCAGCTACGTTTGGTATAGCCTAGGTAAAAAATACTAAAGCACACAACTCTGATTCCGAGTTACTTATTTCTTCTTTAACAAGGAATTTCTACCTATTTATTTATTTATTTATTTATTTATTTATTTATTTATTTATTTATTTATTTATTTATTTATTTATTCATTAACAAGGAATTTCCACCAATTTACAGAACATTTTGTATAAGTGTGCCTAATGCGACACGTATTTAAATTTCTTGGTTTTACAAATACAAATTAAACAACTGTAAGTTCATTGGTACATGCATATCTAATTATCACTTTACAATGCTCATAAATATACAGTCTGAATCCTTGGCTGAATGGTCAGTGTACGATCCCGCGATCCTCTTGTACCGGTTTGTGTCGAGGTTTAGCACAGATCATCATGTTTTCTTGTCTTATATCCTTGATCGGGGCATTGTCAAATTCACTCCTCTAGATTTCAGGAAAAACGCTATGTTGTCTTATCATTTCATCCGTTGTCTGCCTCTCGTAAACTTTATAGCAAATAGGAATGCGTGTTTTGCTGCACCTACTTTCAACAGTGTAGTGATGCGTGCGAGCATGTAGGAGTGAAAGAATGGTACTTAGCAACACAGCTGTAAGGAGACAAGCTTGAAGCCGTGACCGGGCTGTGACCAATAAAAGGTGAGTAACGTAGGACGTTATTTTTAGCTGTTACTTTTCACAGTTAGTTTATTGTAGCAATGACAGATGCAGTAGTTACACCAAAATAACCGTTTGTCACACCTCTACCCATAACTCTCATATATACGCTATTTAGAATTTATTTAAATCATCGTTATCAGGAAAATGTAACATTTACTGTAATTATGTCGAAATAAACATTCATTTATTTCGATCAGTTAAAATGTTAAGAGATTTGAATCTTTGAATGGAAATCTGTAGGATTACTGTACTTAGTGCCACATTTTATTCTTAGGGATATCCTTGCTCAACATTTTAATAGTTTTACATTAACTGTTTAAAATTTACACCAGTCCAGCTGATTAGCAAGAAAAATCATAAAATAAAAGATCGTTAACTTTTACTATACTGTTGACCCCTAGCGAGTTCGTCTGCAAGGTAGAAGTAAATGCACACTTGTACAGTACACTCGAAAGGAATATACAGGGTTATTCACCTAACATGTTACACAGAGATAACTTCTAAACCATTAAAGATATCGGTATTCTGTTTTCATATTCGCAAATGGTACGCAGGATTTTGTAAAATAACGTGCTACTTAGTCTCATGAAGGTGATTAATAACCGAGATTTTGATACTAACTCCATATTTTTTAAATGAAATGGTACAAATTTATACAGCTGGCCTATAAAATCAACTGCGTACAAGTTCAAATATGTAAGTATTTTCAAAATCGGATAATTACTTTTTGAGATATAAATAAGAAGAGCATGCGCTGTTTTTCATGCCGCATCAGGCGGCGTGAAGTCGGGCAAGGACATATTGAGGCGCAAGCTGCTTCCTGGCCTTGATTCCAGCCACAGAACGGATACCAGGCATGTACTGTAAACATAATGTGATGTACCGTAACATACCCTGGGTGTGCAAAGTTATTGTATGACTGGCGAACACACAACGCGGAAGGGAGATTAAGGTTGTATTGTTTTGTTTTGACATGTAATAGGTTGCGCTCAGTTTACCGTTTTTTCTCACGGATGGGAATGGGAAGGAAGTCGGCCGTGGCCTATCACAAAGGTACCTATCCGGTATTTGCCTGGTGTTGAACCTGGTACAGCATGAAAATCACTTTCAGGTTGGGCGAGTCAGGTCTCGAACCTAAGCTCTCCCGAATGCACGTTACTACAGTCGCGCTGGAGCTCTGCGGAGATGAATGCGTGTAAAATAAAACATAAATAATAGTGTTGCTGCCATCTCACCACGATCAGCTCTGAACATTTGCTTTTCTAGAAGGAGCTCTTCCGGTGTTTTGTGTTATGTTTATTTCTCAACTCATAGAGTAGTATGAACTGTACACTAAAACCAGTGACAATTACAGCTTTCGTTATGTTCCTTTCAAGGCAAATTACTTATTTTATTCCTTTTAAACACATCAACCCTTTCTATCCTGTCATGTGTTCGCCTGTCATACACACTTTGCAAACCCATCACATGTGTACGAGGTGCTTACGTGCCTGATATCCATTCTGTGGCTGGAATCAAGGCCAGGAAACAGCTTGCGCCTCAACATGTCCTTGCCCGACTTCACGCCGTCTGATGCGGCATGCAAAACAGAGCATGCTGTTCTTACTTATATCTCCAAAAGTAATTATCCGATTTTGAAAATACTTACATATTTGAATTTGTACGCAGACGAACTTTTAAATCAGCTGTATGAATTTGTGCCGTTCCATTTAAAAATATGGAGTTAGTATCAATATCTAGGTTGTTAATCACCCCATGAGACTAAGTAGCACGTTATTTTACAAGACACTGGGTACCATTTACGAATATGAAAACAGAATGCTGATATCTTTAATGGTTTAGAAGTTATTTTCGTGTAACATGTTAGGTGAATGACCCTGTATAACAAGCAAGTAAATTTACCTTTGCACGTATGGAATGCTGTGCTTTTAAGGGTTGAATGGCCTTATTGACCCCTCCCCCCCCTTTTTTTTTTACAATTTTGCTTTACGTCGCACAGACACAGGTCTTATGGCGTTGATGGGATAGGAAAGGCCTAGGAATGGGGAGGAAGCGGCCGTGGCCATAACTAAGGTACAGCCCCACCATTTGCTTGATGTGAAAATGGGAAACCATCTTCAGGGCTTCCGACAGGGGGGGGGGGTACGAACAGACGGAAAAGGAAGGTACGTTCCAACAAGGAACGCGAGCGAGCGAAACCACTTTTACTTAAATAATACCATATTTTCATGCAGGCCTTCTCCTTGGCTGTGGATTATTTATTTATTTATTTATTAGTCTAAATAACTTTATTCAGAAAAAAATGAGGTTCCATTCAGGAAATGCAATGATGCACAGCTTTCTGGTCATATCAAAATTTAACAAGAAAGAAAATACTACAATCAAAGTGTACATTTTGTTGGAGTTTGTATACTTGAGGACAAAACATGACGGCCTCATTTCCTGGAAGCGAGCTGGAAGACAGCAGTCAATCACACCCTCCATCCTGCTGACTTGAAGAGTTCTAAGAGATCTTTGTTTGGTGGTGAGAGATTGCCAAACTACTTTCTTCCACACTCTCTTCAGTCTTTATCTTTCCTTAGCGTCGAGTGCAGTAGATGATTTGGCAACTCTGGCTACGGTAAGCCGCTAATAGACACTGGGCTGCCGCTACAGAGTAGTGGTGTCAGGCTAAGTCATCATGTTTTATCCCCAAGTATAACTACAAATAGGTTTATTTAATTTGTTCTACAGTTTGCTTTACGTCGCACCGATACAGATGGATCTTATGAGGATGATGGTATAGGGGTTCGAACCCATAATTTCCCGAATGCAAGCTGATACTTACGTGACCCAAAACGCACAACCGCTTTTTCGGTACAAATAGGTATATATTTTACATCAAGGGTTGAGTTGATGTTATACCCCTTGCAAGTTCCTGGCTCCATGTTGTTCGGGTAGCCTGCCTGTCTCTTACCGGGAGGTCTTGGGTTCTATTTTCGGATAGGTCAGTATTTTTTACCTCGATCTGAGGGCTTACAATTGAGGAGCTATCTGATCGTAAGGTAGCGGCCTCAGTCTAGAAATTCAAGAACAAAGGCCGATAGGATTGATCATGCCGACAGCACGACACATCGTACTTTGCAGCCTTTCGGGCTGTGCAGAGGTGGTTTGGTAGGTCAAAGCCCCCCGGAGCTGTTGCACCACGGGGTTTGATCTTTACATATTATCAGTGATAACAAAGAGAAGATAACACACTTATCAAACCACTCAATATCCGTATCTGAAAACGCAGATTATTCTAATCATACCTGATTTGACTCACACATGGAGAAACCTGAAGTACTTAACAAGCTAAATAACTCGTGTGCTTGAATGAATTGCAGCTTGGTGGTCTCTACTTTGAGGTACTGTTGATAATAACAGAATGATTCCTTACAAAATTATGGAGGTGAGTTATCATTAGATAGGCCAAGGAAGGACTGGGCAGGAATCGACTGTGTTCTTCGTTAAGCTATAGTCAGAGCATGCGTCTGAAATGAAATTCTGAAACCACGGAAAATCATATTTAGCGCTTCAGAGAGTGGGGTTCGAACCCACCATCTCCCGGAAGCTAACAAGAACCAAATGGCTTGTGTCGCGCAGCCAGTCATGCCTACAGCTGTCTGATTCATACCATGTGGTCAGCTCAATCAATTTAGTCCGTTCTTGGATGCCCACATCTATAGCCAATGCACTACTATTACTTACATTAATAAATAATAATAACAATAATAATAATAATAATGTGTTAACAGATTTCATAAAAATGACGTGCATTGAATACTTCATTTTAGAACAGTTTAAAGACAACTACATAGAACACACTGCCAGAAAAAGAACTGCGGTAACTCAAGAATACAAAGCTTTCTGCGAGCCATGTTAAAGTTGAAAAGTGAAAGTTGAAAAATTACGTGTCAAATTATAGAGTCAATTTGTTATTCGAGTTCTCGATCTCGTAGGAGGATATACATTTTATCTTTCCACTTCAACAATGTTCGCTTGAAATAATGCTTCATATTTCTTAAACAGTGCATACTATTCTATTCATATTTGTTTGGTTTTTGACCTGAATTTATTAAAGTGACTGGTTTCCTATAACGTAGCTCAAAATATACGCAATACAAAAGTAAAGAGTTTCTATCTTCAAATAATATAAAATCAATCACCACTGATCTGCATTTAGGGCAGTAGCCCAGGTGGCTGATTTGCTATCAGTTGTTTATCTAGTCCTTCCTTAAATAATTGCAAAGAATTTGGAAATTTATTGACAATCTCCCTTGGTAAATTATTCCAATCCCTAACTCCTCTTCTTATAAACGAATAAGTTATTTGCCCTAATTCGTCCTCTCGAATTCCAACTTTTTCATATTGTGATCTTTCCTACTTTTATAAACACCACTCAGACTTATTCGTCTACTAATGTCATTCCATGCCAACTCTACACTGACAGCTTGGAACATACCACTTAAGAATGTTATTTTATCTAAAGCGTCCACCCAACCAACACACATCACATCACTAGTGAAAACACACGAAACACAGCACATGCCTTTTCTATCTGGAAGACCTCCTCAGCCGCTGCATCCCACTAAAAATGACAACTTAAAAGCAAAATCACCACTGAAACGAACCCTCAAGCATAACAGATTTTTTAAAATTTTGAATAAAGCGAAAATATCTGAATGAACATCATGTGTTCCGGGCAAATATTTATGTTGTTCATGATATTCATTATCTGCCTTCATTATGTGACCCTTAGCGCGGAAAGTTTCATAATGTCGGATTTTTGAGATGCTTGTAGTTCTAAAATTGGCATGAGATACTGAGCATTCAAAAAAAAAAATTCATGCTTCTAGGCGCAATACTTCAGGAGATGTTAATTAGTGACTGTTACTATTAAGAAAACTGTACTTTTAGAAAAACGCATTCACTGATTTCATTAGTTCTCTCACCAAGTGCACAAAGTTCTCATGACATCGAGTGGCGAAGACTACTGCGTAAGAATTCAAAACATAGAAATGCAATTTTTACACCCAGGACACTTTTGTTCAGCTCTGCTGTAAAATTTCCATTGCCGACTGTCGGTCCCTTTCCGCGCAACGGGCCACATGCAAGGTCATTCATTTATCCTCCTCAGTCCGTATGTAGCATATGCTCTACATGTGACTTTGTTTACTTACAATAACACAAAGCAATTTAAAGAAAAGGAAATAATGGTAGGAAAGACAACGTTGAGTCCTGAAGTAGCATGTATGCCACACGTCATAAAACAACTTAGTGAAACATACTAATTTTCTTTGGTGATTTTTTTAAAGTTATTTGAGCAAAATATAACCCATTGAATGCAAAAACAGGTTCGTGACTGAAGAGGATAAACTAAGACCGGCGAAACCGCGCTATTTACTCTCCGATACGCAAGCTCCAGTATAGGAGACGCGCGCATAGTTCTTGACCTTTCAAGCTGCCTGCATGTGTTCGACCTCATGAGCATCAGCCGCCAGTCTGAAACTCAGCTGTTAACATGGTGAGACAGTTATCATTGCAACACTGTATTTTCGTATGTAAAAGTTCTGATTTCATCTTAATGGTCATGTGAACAGTTATAACTCTCGCTATTAGTGTGCAGAAAATCATAACGGTAATTATGAAGTCACTCATGATGATAGGAAAATTCGAGTTTGGTGTGCTGACGAATAACTAGGCCTACGTTTTTCGAGACGCCATTAATTGCAGAGAGGTACCAAGTTGACATTTTGACAATTATCTTTCATCAGTTAACTGAAGAAGAAAAACGCGTGGGTGGTTTCAAAAAGATTCAGTCCCTGCTCATACAGCAGAAGATTACGGTACCTTCTTACAATCTCGGAAGTGTTTGCAGACATAGTTATCAGTGCTGGTCTATTTCCCTCTCATTAACCAGATATAACAGTGTATGATCTTTTCTTGTGATAAACTGAAAGAAAACGCATATCGAACAAATCCTCACACATTGGAGGAACTGGAAGAAAATATTACGAATGAAATAAGAAACATTACATGGGCAGAACTCAGTCGCATCAGCCAAAATGCGGTTACGAGACACAACGCCTGTATAACTCAGGAAGGACGACACTCCCAGCATCAAGATGGTATGCATGGTTAAAACAGAGCGGATGCGCGCAACATAAGTTCGGCTGAGGCAGCTGTCGTAGGGCAGAGTAGAAACACAGTGCGTTCCGTCTTAGTTTCTATGAGAGACCCTGTATACTATTTGGAGAACTGAGTACTGCATCTTATTCCATGTCAACGATAAGTAATATACAGTTCTCTGTATGTAACAGCATTATATTCTGTCTCGCAAGAAAAGTCTAGGGCAGTTTTTGTTCACTTTTAGCATCTCATGTTCTCTCGATCCTTATTCACTCTAATGTTTTACTCATTTCTCCTAACAACGTTTTGAAATCAACTAATTAATCATGAAAATTCATTTTTGGGTAAGGTTTTGCTGTTTTACCCAACTGTGCTACTAATATCCACTGACTAGCCAAGTTAGAACATGCTGTTTCTGCCTTTCAATACATGTATGCAATGAGTCCCTTTAATGTTTGTGTGTGACCTTTATTGAATGGATTACTAGATTACGTATGATTTGGTCTTAAGTTGTCTACCTATTCAATAGGTATATCTTAGTATCAGTTATATTCTCACTTCATTTGTAATTGTATTTTAATCCTTGTGAGATCTGTGCTGGGCAAAGCGGAGGGGAGACGGGTTTCTTTCAGGATACTCCAGCTTTCCCTGTTATCTTTCATTCCGGCAACACTCCCCATTAAAAATGAGGATATAACTGATACTAAGATAAAGTTTTATTCACATGTTGAACCCATAATTCTACGATGAAAAAAAAATCCAAATATTTATTTCAGTTGCAAACAACTTTTTGAGAGTAGCCATGTTTTTATTTCAATAGGCTCTCTGTCTCGTGGGAACGAACTCTCCATCACAAGCAAGGCGCGAGCTCGTGAAATGCCGGGATACTTCGGGGGACCTCAAGTAATGAATAATTTGTCAAATTCAAGAAATCCTTCATAACGAGAGATTTTGGCGACATGGTAAATCGAGGAAAAAAGGATCCAAATTATTTATAAACCGTATGTGAAGGTAGAATCCCAAGGGTAAATATAAGTGCAGTTAAGCCTGGAGAAAAGTTTGCCTCCTGCTCGCGGATCGGCGCCACGTGGCAACGTCATTTTCCTGGAGAAGATGCCGCGAAACTCCAGGGCAGAAATAATTCATTTCGCCCGTTGCAGTTATGGGAAAAATGTAAAATTAACACCACCATGAATTATAAATCTGTCCGAAGTTATGGAATAAATTTCAAGAAAATTGGTCCAGGGGATGTGGAATTAGCAGATTTCATAACCGAGCCTCTTGAAAAGCGTGGCGTCCATCCCAAAGGGTATAAAAGAAACCTCCCTCCACACATTTTACACACTCTGTCTGATGGTCTGAACAGCGGAGGCCACGTCACTCGTCTGCAAGAAAGTACGGGGTTTTGTTCTCAAAGTACTTTGTTATATATTCGTGTCAATGGTTCAAATAGAATATTAAATGGAAGGTGATAGAAATTTTCTTGAATTGCTGCCGATGAAAACTGTGAAGGTTTAAATATTTGGTTAAAATACGTAGCTGAGTTTCTCTCCGTATTACAAGTGCATGTGCGTTTGATATTTGTAAAAGGGAAGTCTGGAAGTTACCAGTGAGCTCTGAACACCTGGCCCGTAGTATCTTGAACGGAAGCAGGGCCCTGGGAAAACTGTGGCAGTCGCCATTTGAGGAGCGAGCTCGTCGCATGGTTAAACGCCAAGAAAGTGCAGTATTTGCGGTGTTAATCGACACCGAGTGTAAAATCTTTAGCTTAAGTTATATTTATATATATATGAAGATGATGTCAGATGTAGCCATGGAAGGCTATGCATGAAGCCAGCTGGCTAGATGCAGCCAGATATCCAGGATGACGACTATGATTGCAGGTCCGTAAATATATTTGTATCAATGTTGTATTTGGAATTTGTTTGACCCAATAAATGTTCAGTGCGTGTGTCGAATTTCTTTTTAATAATGATAAGGCGAACGTATTACATTTCCGGTCGTCGTGTGAAACGCTTCAGGGCTGTAAATTTCATGTCGATAAAGTATAAAATGCGAAGTTTAAATAATGTGTTAATACTCTTTGAGATATTGTTGAAATTGAGTAAAATTAGGAAGGTGAGAACGATCATGTAGTCGTGGTGAATGACTTAATTTTGAATATCGTATGAGTTCAGAATTTTTTGTCGAAATAATAATAATAATAATAATAATAATAATAATAATAATAATAATAATAATAATAATAATAATAATAATAATATTTACCGCGGGATAAAATTTTCTATGTTAAAAGTGTATTTAACAGTTATGTTCAATAAGGTTTGCGTGTGTCTCGAAATCCAGTGAAGTCTGATAAAGTTATGTTTTATTCATGGGTAGTTAAATTTTGTGACATCGTGTATGTCGGTGATATAGGAAATCACGGTGTGTTGTTGTATTCCTGAGGTCCGAAAGTTGTAGTAAAAATAAATGAAAAAGGATTTTTATAAAAGTTGTTTGTCACGAGAGGATTGAGGTTTGAAAAGTCTTGGAACAGAAGAAACGGGATTGTGTCGGAATGATATGTTGAGATAAGAGTTGTATAGATGTTGAAGGCAGAGGAAGCATGTATTCATGTGTAATACCTCCGTGGGAGGTGATGAGAATGCATTTTTGTGACAGGCTATATATTTGCTGATGGCGAAGAATTTTTGAGACAGGCTGATTACTAAATGTGATATTTCTGAGCCAGGCTGTAGTATATTCCGCTAACAATCCGGAACAGCTGACCGGGCGAAGGTTGGTTCGAAGTGAGTGCTCTCTCACGCACATTATGATTTCAAGTTAAGATCCCCAGTGAAAAACAATTTCTGTTGAAGTTAAATCCATGTGACTAGTTTACATAAAGTCAGCATAATGAATATTATAGTAATTTTATACGACCTCAAGGGTAGAAAGCATTCTGAATACACGGTTGGTGTTATTTGACTGTAATGACAAATTTCTACTCAGTAAATTTCATAATTATGAGACGATGATTTATCATTAAATAGGAAACCTTTTGGGATGAGATATTGAACGTTCTTAAAGCGATAGTTTGGCTGTGTAAACTCATTGAATTTCGCTTCACTGAATATGGATATGGATATGGATATTTGGAATAGTGAGATGGTAGGCGAAGTGAGGGCCTCACCCTAGAATTATAGTGTGGATTTTTGCGGTGGTGATGATTACTGTTTGGCGATATTCACATAATGTTAGACGTGTGTTAAAAATAATTAATATTTTTCCAAACTTCATTGTGCGTGTCGAGATCGTGTTTGATTTGTGGATTGCTTGCCACGCGTTATTTATTTCCACTTCCACGTTTTATTAACAAGATAGGGGCTTAGTTACATTTCCCGACTTGCGTTCATTCTGTGGTAAGATTTGTTTCATTTTGTGCTATTAGTTTCGACAAGGTTTACAGCTAAAATATCTAAGAGTGTGCTTGAGGTTACGATTTCGCCTGACATTCTACAGGAAGCGTAGGTAACCCAATTTCCGCTCGACAATAGATTTAGGACGTCACATGTTATCCAAGGAGTATATTGATGATGAGACGTCCTAGTTCACGCTCAACGATAGGTTTAGGGAGGTGTGTGTATGTACATAGAGGTTAGTGTTAGGGTGTGTATCCATTAGGTAGGCCAGACGATAGGTTTAGGATGTCGTCTGTATATACTCAAGTCTTAGATTAGGGGTTTTTGCGAAGTGACTTGAGCGATGGTAGTGTCTGCAGTAGTGTATGCAATGCGAAGTGTGTTAGCTAAGTAATATTGATGCCATGTTTTGCGCACAGCCCTTACTAGCTGGAAAGTGTTTACCTAAGATTATGGAACCACTAGTGGCATAAACGTGAGGGTTGTCCAATATTGGGTACTGAGCTAACGGTGATTTGAATATTACTGCAGTTCGCCATGCGTGTTTGAGTTCATTGAACTTCAGTATTTTAATTTATTTACGGACTTAATTGTTTTGTCGTTCTGTCGTCCGTTTGCTTTGCTAGTGTGCGTGTTGACACTCAGCGTATTTGGGTGAGACTTGAGTTACGAATGCGGGTTCGATTCGTCAAACGGTAATATATTTTACATTTCAATTTATTTCGTTCTTTCATTTTTATACGTAGTTGATTGTGGTCGATCAATAACTTTGTAGCTAGTTTGTTGGGACACACAATACGTAGATGGATCCGTAATGGTAGTCGTTGTTGTAAAGGAAAGAACTCTTGTATTTTTATTTTATTTTACCATGTGGACTTGTAATTTTATTAAGCGTAACGTAAGCATTTATAACCTGAAAGTTGGTTTTATAATAAGATTTTTCAAGTGATTTACCACTTTTATTTAACTTCAGTGTTTGGCATTTCTTCTAAATGCACGATGAATGAGTGTTTCCTGCATTTCGCAGTTTTGTTCCTTCAGAACGACGTTATGTAAGATCGTCTCGGATCGTGTTGTTGCTGGTTCCTTCTGAACAGCTGTTTGGGTGATGCACGTTTCAGTATCGGGATTATTTCATAACTTAAGGGTGTCACGAGATGACAATACACGGTGGAATTTTATTTTCAATTGTGAATGCTGCTGTTAACTTATAGTGAACACCATGTTTTCCAGTAATATTTCGCAACCTATTCAAAGCAACTGATAGTCAATTTGGTTCGATTAAGGGTCCATTCGGCGGGTGTTCCCATATCCGACAGGGTATTCGACTGGTAGAAACCTTAATTAAGAGTAAATCTGGAACTCTATTTGTTGAAGGTCAGATTTTCCACGGATCGTGTAGATTAATTCTCAGTTATCGTTTGGATCAATAGGTGCCCAATTTTCAGGATTTTTTCACTTTTCAGTTTCGCCTTCCACTAATCTGTGATATTTCTACTTTTCTCCGAAGAAATTCTTCGATACTCTAATCAATAAAAATAACGCCATGCAATGTGTCCGCGTTTGAAACATTAAATAATTTAAAAATACTTGATCAAGGATTTTATGTAAATGATTTTTTGTGCAGTTAATTGATTCAATAAAAGTTAGTAAGCACATATTTGCTCATCATTTCCAAGTAGTTAGGCTCTCTTCTGAACCCCATCGTTTGGTTAAGATCGTGACCGAATTATTCCCGCCACGACCCCAAGATTTTAGAGTTCGATATTGCTCTACTGCAGCAGCTGTAGCCGACCAACGATGGAATGGTAAGTCAAGGGTTCAATGTGATTGTGGACCATTGAAAATCAAATCATACGTAATTGGTGTCATACGGAACACAGACAGGTCTTATGGTGACGATGGAATAGGAAAGGCTGTGATGTTCATGTTCCTTTATCTCGGTAAGTATTTGACCTATTGATATAAAATGTTGCAGGCTTTTAGAAATGTAATTTATCTTTAAATGTTGTTTTTAAACTGTATTTTTGTAAACAACCTCTTTAAACTTCTTCTTTCACAAGTAAAATTCTTCAACCTTTTTCCCATCGGAAACTTAAAATATTTATTTTACTATTTATGGTAAATTCACAAGAAAACCTCCAGTTATTTATTCCTACTACTTGAATTATGAAAAGAAATCAAATATCTACTCTTTATAATTCCTGAGGGAAAGGGAACATTCCTGAAGTTAAATATTATATTAACGTGCACCAGGCCCATATTCCGGATCATCTGGTTTGTCTCCATCTTCTCTGCCGCTCTTCTGGTGTCTTCTCAAGTTCCTAACTGTCACTGCACTGTCTTCAAATTGTATATCTTACTTTCTCTTACGTAAATCGCCCTTTTTTATTTCAAGTTCATGTTCTTCGCACCGACACAGATAGGCCTCATGGCGACGATGGTAGTGGAAAGGCTTAGGAGTGGGAAGGAAGATGCCGTGGCCTTAATTAAGATACAGCTCGCAGCATTTACTTGATATGAAAATGGGTAGCCACGGAAAACTATCTCTAGAGTTATCTACCGAATGCAAGCTCACATTTGCGCGCCCCTAACCACAAGGACAAGTCGCTTGGTAATTGTTCATTTCACAACATGCACAATCATTCTGACATGTGGTTCTATGCCCAGTTCTTACAGCAACTTAATCGTACCATTCGAAACAGACTTTCAACGTATTAGGTCGTGTTACGTACATGTAGTACGTGTTGAAGAGATGCTAAGTACAGAACAAAAATGGTCAGCCGGACACCAGTGGGATCCAAACCCACAACCTCCCGATTTCGGATCCCACTGGTGTCCGGCTGGCCATTTTTGTTCTGTACTTAACATCTCTTCAACACGTACTACATGTACGTAACACGACCTAATACGTTGAAAGTCTGTTTCGATTACAATTCAATATTCATTATCCTACCATTGTTTCCCTCATTGAATGTCAGTGCAGCATCTTACACACCCATTAACAAAGTCCTTTTCTCCACAGACACTGTTTTTCACACCTGGTCCAAATCACATTATGTAATGACTCGTTTGGATTTTGAATCCTTAGATGCAAGCAGTTTCGAAGAAGATCGTGTGACTGCAAAGTAAACAAATGAATGCCGCTCAGCGTCTATTAAGCTGGCCAACACATAAAAATAGAATCCAAAAACCTATGAAATATCAAGGAACTAGCCCAGGAAAGTAAAAATATTCCAGTTCTCGGGACAGAAGGAACAGATCTAGTAAAGGAGCGTGGGTCTTGTGTATGTCACGCAGCATTTCAATGGCGTTCGGTGTACTATTTCAGCAACACTCCACATGAACATTATAAAGTGGATGTCCAGCTACAACATTTTTAAAAATCTAAACATGGTATTTTCAACCCAAAATGGCGTAGAACTTCCCCTTTATACTTGCAAGTTTGTTCAATCTCTCGAACAAAATTTTTATACTTAGAACCTGTGCAATGTGTTAATATTTGTAGGTATTGTATTGTGCTGAATAATGTCGGTGTTCTTCTGGAAAGCTCATAAGATAGAATAAGAATGTATTAATGGGGATGGCGAGTACTAAGGAATTAACCCGGTTTTACTATATACAGATTACAACCCGAATTTAAAACATTTTAAAACAGCATTCCTCCGGTACGCATAGGCCGAGATGCTGACTCTTCTGTGCAATACCACACTAAGTTTCTGTGTCAGGACGTGTATACTTATATTTAATTGTTAATGGTGTGTGGTCTCTGGAGAGAACTGAGGAAAGGTTTTTCGAGTTGACGCCCTATAAGAGTCCTGTGGTCTGTGAGGATGACGCTGTACTTAACCCGCCAATGCACGGGTTGGGTCTGTGAGACCCATGCGCTGGTATTTCCAACATTTTCTGATAGACGGTGATAGCTGCATGCTTCCGGCTTCTGCTACCTTCCTTTTATCACCGGTGTAGTATTCCTGCAGACGAACATGGGAGGGATTGCTTTAGTACGTGAGCAGTGGTAAGATAAAGTGGTCTGTGGGCCTGTGAGACCCAACCCGTGCAGTCGTGTAAGTTTTTTTTATCATAAGCATTTTAGTCCTTCAATGTTAACCGTGTACATAAAGAAGATTATAGGGTGATTATATCTTAGCGTTTTGTCCAAATCCGTGGTTTAGCTAGCCTGGCTGTGTTTCACCTCAGTTCCTTGGGTTTTAAGTACAGAGGTGAGACTGAAAATGGGTTGAGCTGGGCTAATCAGTTCGTTTCTTCGTAGGTCTAAGAAAAAGGAGTGTTATGATGTCAGCAATCCACGTGATATGGAACGAGTTACCGTATTATTGGAGGAACCATTATCAGATGATGAAATTTACTGTTTTTTTCCTCTCGTCGATGCACAGCGATTATAAAACTGAGGAAAGTGTAGAAGGAAAGAGGAAGCCTGTAATAGTCACTTTCTATAATTCAGCTAAGGGTGGTGTAGGCTATGTAGACGGCTCGAAACACCAGACTTTGGACAATGGTGGTCTTCTATGCGTTGCTGAATATTACAGGCTTTAACGCATATTTAATATTCAGAGCCAACAACTCTAACTCTCCAGACGCAAGGAACATAGTAATTTTTTTGAAGAAACTCTTGTTTCTTCTAACTGAAGAACAAATAAGAGAAAGAGCTGTCTGAATATATCTCCCTACGAGCATTCGTGATGCTGCAAGGAGGATATCTGGGTTGACGGTAGAAGCAGGATGTGAAAATACAGAAAATAAAAGAGGACGTCGTGCATACTGTAGAGACAGAAGGACCCGCTACTCGTGCTGTTTGTGCAGAAAGTTAATGTATCTTGAACTCTCCGTATTTGTGTGCAGTGAATGTAAAGCTGAAATGTGAATGTGAAGATTAGGTTATGACGATTTCATAAATTTTGACTTGATAAGTTCTGAATTTTGTGATCAAATAAAATATTGTGTGTAAATTTGCAGTGGTTAGAGAATTGCTTTGTAAAATGTTAAGTAAGTGTTAATCATCCACGGTTTTGTGACAGCAATGTATTTATAATGTTATCGGAATAGGAGAGAATGAATACTGAAAATAAAAATATATTAGCATACTATAAAAAATAAATATGATGATGGGTCTGTGAGACCCAACCCGTTTACTCATGTAACTTTTTGTGACCCGTGCACTGGCGGGTTAAGACGATTTATAATGATAAAGACGTCACGAACACCCAGAGGAAACAACAAATGAAAATTAGTCTACGACCCGAGCGGGAATCCCCGGATCAATTGGACCAATGGCCAGCATGCTAACCGTTTGAACCTTCGACTATTCAATTACGTGGGTTAGGAAAACTGCGCTATTGTCGGATATGGGAACGGCGAAACGACAGATGGTCGAGTGTCGCTTATCTCTGAGCACGGACTGGCAACGCTGACCGTGCAATGCTGTCTATGCCGGTCCGTTTCAGGTCCACGTATTTATAGTAGCTTTCTTTACTATATTCTTTTTCTTATTCAGTAAATCTGTCCTTACAAGGGAACATCGACAATGGTCAAGTCGCCGATCGCAAAGAAACTTGGAAAACACATTGAGGTACACGTAAAAACGATGTCGGCATCAATTTTGGGTGCCAACATTCATTAGGGCGTTAACTACGGGGCCTAAAAGTTGCGACATTTCAAATTCCGCGCGATCAGCGATGAATACCTGCTGGCCAATGCTAAGCCTGCACACTGCGTGCTTGGAGACACGCATCTGCACCTCCTCCCCTCCACGGTCCAATTGGTTCGCCAGCGCACGTTTCGCCTTTCCCCGCGCTTGCCGGCTGCTTAGCTGTTCAACGGGACCGGCTCTATACTTTGCTCCTTTTCGTACTATAATTATTGAAATCCTTTAAATAACGTTCCGTTTCACGCATAATGATAATAAACAACCTACACTAATATACTCGTACTTTATTCAAATGTCACATTTTCATTCCTGCTAATTCCGGTGAGTTGTCACATTCGTGGGTACAACTCCGAGTTAAGTACCACCGGGCGTGGTCAAACGTGGGATGGGGAACTGCGTCCTACCTACGCTTAAATTATTATTTATTTCTAAAACGCCTTAAAGCTGTCAGAAGTGTCCTTTAGATTTGACATGCATATGGAATTAATTAAATTAAATCGTCCACCACTAAATAAATCTCCCGCCTTTAAACAACGTTAAATACCTTTTTATGTAAAGAAATTAGGTGCCCGGGTAGAGGATCTCATTGAATGTAATGAAATTCGATACCTGGGGATATCAAAACCTGGTTATAGGTCCAGATCTTCATTTTACGTCCCCTTCGCCCCCCCCCCCCCCCCCAACTCCACCCATTTTGTGTACGCTATCAGTTGTGTCATAACGAAACGACATCGCGGACGACAACAACAACAATTATAAACTCCCAGTTTTAAACTACTGGTATTTTCCGTATTGCGTACTCTGGTATAAGGAATAGGCCTATAGGGAGAATGTTTTTATTTGTGCTTGTACTGAACGATTTATTTATGTTTTGCAGTGACAGGCACAACACATTTCAATTGCAGCAATGGTTGTCGAATATAAATACATTTAATGCATAGGCAACTTTGATATGAGTATGACATGGAATGTAGTAAAGTCTGACGTAATAAGAAAAGCCTTGAAAAATAAAAAAAGATGTGCATTTATATATGCATTGGATATACAGTAATCACAGGCAGGCCTGTAGTCTTACTGTACCGGTACTTTTACGTTATAACTGACGAAGGTCTATGTATTCAACAAGTACCGATATTAAAGTATCACACTACAGTCTTCTAGGTATAATGGCAGTTATATACGCAAAAAGTTAAATGGCTATTGTACGAACTGGTACAACAACAAACAATTACAAGACAACACAATAAATTACTCCGTAAAGGCGTACATTACATCGGGCAAACTCCCCGCCAGTAACTGATAGTAAACTAAAACAATCTTTGGTCTATTCGAAACATTAAAAAATAGTGAAAAGAAAACCGAAACAAAACACAATTAACAACAGGCGCCATTTTTTTTTGCAAATTGCTTTACGTCGCACAGACACAGATAGGTTTTATAGCGGCGATGGGATAGGGATGGCCTAGGAGTCGGAAGGAAGCGGCCCTGGCCTTAATTAATGTACAACCCCAGAATTTGCCTGGTATGAAAATGGGAAACCACGCAAAACCATCTTCAGGGCTGCCGACAGTGGGATTCGAACCCACAATCTCCCGGATGCAATCTCACAGTCGTGCGCCTCTAACCGCACGGCCAACTCGCCAGGTGCAAACGTTTTCATAAACATTTCAGAAAACGTAAACTGACTAATACAATGTGGAAATTACAAAGGAGAGATATGAGGAAGGCTGATAGATTATCCAAAGTGTAGCACCGGTTCTCTTCGACAGCTAAGAAAACGGGCTGGCGAGGGGGAAGGGAAACGTGCGGTGGCGAACCACTTGGAGCGTGGAGGGGTGGAGGTGCAGAGGCGTGTCTCCAAACACGGAGTGTACAGGCTTAGCATTGGCCAGCAGGTATTCATCGCTGATCGAACGGAATTTGAAATGTCCCAACTTTTAGGCCCAGTAGTTAACGCCCTAATGAATGTTGGCACCCAAAATTGATGCCGAGATCGTTTTTACGTGTACCTCAATGTGTTTTCCAAGTTTCATCGCGATCGACGATTTAACCATTGCCGATGTTTCCTTGTTAGACAGGTACCTGTATCAACTGGATGTCCTCCATTTCTCTCTGTCCTGAGAATCTTCCTTCATTTGCTCGTAACTTCTTCCTCTCTTCATGTGTCAACATTCCAAACATTCTTCGTCCTCTCCCTCTTTTCCTTCAACTTTACCCTCCATGATTCTCTGTAGTAGACAATTCCTACGTAATATGTGACCAATCCAAGATGTTTTCCTCTCCTGTATCATCATCATGAAGTTCCCACCCTCTCCTACCCTGCTCACCACCTCCTCATTTCTCACTCTATCAGTCCATTTCACTTTATCCATTCTTTTCCATAACCACATTTCAAAATTTTATAAAAATATTTGTTCTTTCTGCCTGACTGTCCACGTTTCAGAACCATAGACACAACACCTCACACAAAATATCTGTCAAACCACTTCCTAAGTTTGATTGGTATGTTCTAGCTGTCAGCAAACCTTTCACTCTCCCAAAATCCCTCTTTACCATTAATAGTCGTATTCTGCGGCTCACTTCCTCTTTACAACTTCCGCTGGAAGTTATAAAGCTTCCCAAATACTGTACTGGAGTGATTGAACTTGTTCGAATACTATTCCAGCTACTATATTACACTGTCCAATATAGAGTGTTTAAATATTTAAAATTATTTTGCAAACCATACACAAATAAATATATTTTTTTTAAACTGAAAAGCATTAGTACGTAATCCTAAAGTACTTACCGAATCCTGTGTCCTACGCTGGCACGCGCGATCCGAAAGACCTTCACTAGCAACATGTATACGGCCGTTTTCTGGCCATTTCTCAGAAAAAACAAAAGCCCCACGGACATGTGTTTCAGATTTTTTAAAATGTAAAAATGGCCATTTTGTATATTTTTCCCGCAGACAACATTTCATTGACTGAAGAAACAAAAAGTTACCGCTTACTGAAAATTTCAATACATGATTTCACGGATTTAAATTTACTTGTTCAGGTTGTTACTCTTAATAATTATTTTAATTGGTTTACGTCCGGATTCATGGCTAAATGCTTAGCGTGCTGGTCACAGGGGTTTCGGGTTCGATTTCCGGCAGGGTTGGGAATTTTAACCACCATTGGTTAATTACTATGGCACGGGCTCTCGGTGTATGTGTTGTCTCTAACATTATTTCATCCTCATCATGACGCGCAGGTCGCCTACCGGAGTCATATCGAAAGACCTGCACCTGGCGAGCCGAACATGTCCTCGGACACTCCCGGCACTAAAAGCCATACGTCATTTCATTTTAATTTCAATTAGTTTATGTGGACAATAGTTATACCGATTTGTTTTGCAACATTGTAGGAGGTAACATCAGGATCGTGGGTGAAAACAAACGGCCTCGCGCTCCGAACGTATGTGTTCAATTAGATATTTCTTCGCCAGTTGCTACATAAACATGGCAACAGCGCAATTTCTCTGACCCACCTAATTTGGTGGCCACAAATATAGCCATGGACCCGGACAGTGTATTCTGATATTATAAGAATAGTAAACATTTTCCTTACCTTACCTTGAAAAGTAGAGCTTTAAGGACGTACGTCCATGAATCTTCATTTGTAGCGTCCAAAAGCATATTCAACTTACCTGAAAGAAGAAAATTAACAATCAATACAAATAGTGTTTAACGATAAGATTTTGTCATCAGGGGTAGGAAAGATAATTTTACTTGGCATGGATCAAGCTATCCCATGTTACTCATTCTACACTGTACAATTACTTGGTCTTAATGTTCTTAATTCAGCATCTAATGAACTTCCACATTAGTTAAAAATAGGATACATTCTAAAAAATAAGCTTTATTGATAGATGCATTAATACTGCACCAAGTTAAGTCACGTACTCATTTATTAAGTCTGTGTACCATTTACCACATCTCCTTTCTAATACTAAGTAGGCGCATGTCTCTAATTACAGCCGGAAGGGAATTCAAGGAGCATATTGTAGCAGGTATGAATGACTTAATCATAACTTGCCGTGCGATATATTGGAACACTCAGCAAGGAGAGTTTTCTGACCTTCTGGGAATACTGTTTAGGGAGAACAATAATTTAAGGTCTCTTCTCAAATACCCCGATGGATTTTTACATTTTAAGAATCTACTTTACGTCGCACCGTCACAGATAGGTTTTATGGTATAGGAAAGGGCTAGGAGTTGGAAGGAAGCGACCGTTGCCTTAATTAAGATAATGTATTTGCCTGATGTGTAAATGGGAAACCACGATACCAAGCGCTTCAAACGAAGATTCATCCTCTCAGTCATTACTCTTCGCTTTCTAGACAGAGGATTCAACCTACCCACCAGATAATAATCATGTAGGCTGAGTGGACCACAAATCGGCCCTGGTAAAATCCCGGACCTGGCCGCGAATAGTTCTCGGGGTCTCCGGGTAAGAAGCAGGTAAGCTACCCCTACACCACGCAGCCGGCATCACGTAAGAAGGGAAAAGAAAACTGGTAGGCATATTTGTGATGTGATCTAACCGGGTTAATAACTTATCAGAAACAATATCTAGATCTCTTTTTTTTTCCTTTATTGCTCTTGGCGTAGTGCAATAATAATACAAATAATCGTACAGCCTCAGCAAAAGCAAGCACGCATTTATTAATTTGACGCCATCTGGCTGACTGCCTGTCAGTTTTGACATTTCCTTTTCCTCTTCTTATTACCACTTGCTTTATGTCTCACCGACTCAGATAGGTCTTATGGCGACGATGGGACAGGAAAGAGTTAGGAACGGGAAGGAAGTGACCGTGGCTGGTGTGAAAATGCGAAACCACGGAAAACCATATTCAGTGCTGTCGGCAATGGAGTTCGAACCCCCTATCTCCCGAATGGAAGTTGAGAGCTGCATGCCTCAAACCACACAACCATTCACTCGGTTTTCGTTTTTGTCTAGGCCTACTACCATGGGCGCCCATATGACAGTTTGTAGGGTGGGGCCCAGACCTGGGGGTGCGTAGTGTTCTTAATATTTTGGAAGATAAATGGCGACTTGTATTCTGCGGTAGAATAACCCACGGTATCCCCCGCCTGTTGGTGGAGGGCGGTACTACCGCTTCTACGTAATACTGACATTTTCTTGAAAGGAATACTCCTGACTAAACTAGATTTTTGCCTTTCCCTGAGGGCTACGGGGTGGGGGCGGCCCCACCTTGCCCCCAGGTATGGGCGCCCTTGCCTACTACATATCAGAGTAAACCGAATCTCTCTTGAGCGTCTGTGACTGAGTTTTAATCAATTTGGTCGGGTGAACACCATATGTGTCACGACAGATGACGTCGTATGACATTGAGTGTCGAATAGACATTTGTCCATCCTTCAAAAATCCCTCGACCTTGGTATCCGGAGGTCAACACTCTTCCACTGATCCACAGAGGGTGCACTGTGAAAGAGGCTCGGCGGAATTTGACCACTGCTCAGTTTTCAGTAATTATACATTGGGTCCTGTTATCATTGCTTGGGTTTTCAGTGGATGGACTTTGACAGAATAATTTTCGTCCCATCTTTTACGTTTTCCAGCTGTACAGCAGAGACTAGCTTCAATTACAATTGACGAATCAATTGCATACACCTTATAACAAACTTTACATCTGGAATAAAAATAACAGTAAACAAACTAAAAGAGCCTAGAAATGAAAGTAAAATTGAGAATAAATATTAAATACACCACCAAATAACCACAAAATTGCCATAAATGGTATAAACAATCGTAAAAATTATCACACTAATCACTTAAACATTCAACCATCTAAATGTAATTCTCTATACATAACCGATCAGAGGGAAAGCGCTTGGACAGAAGTAATACGATTATTCTTACTACAGCATTAATAATTAGAACTGACACAAACATGTTAACTAATACAGTGCTAATGTTAAAACTGGACTGGTACATCCGTGGTTTTACATCGTCATACGTGCACAGATTCTTTATTTTATAATTTGCTTTCCGGCTCACCGACACGTGGTGACGATACGAGAAGATAGGACTAGGAGGAGGAAGAAAGCGACACCGGCCTTAATTAAGGCACAGTCCCAGCGTTAGCCTAGTGTGAAAAAACCACGGAAAACCATCTTCAGGGCTGCCGACAGTGGGGTTCGAACACATTATCCCCCGCATGCAAGCGTATTTCTTAAATTCCATTGTAAGCGTTGTATCCTCTTATCGAGTGGCCTCAAATTTATTTTATGCCCCATCCAAGGATTTTATTCTTTAATAAAGTGCTGAGCAAGGTTAACTCATTCTTCTGAGACCAGCTGGAGAGATGTCCTCACTTCCATTGTGAGGATAATCAGTGAGAAAGATCCGTGAGTTTCGTAACAGAAAACAAGAAATGTTGTATAATATCTGAGAATACTCTAAGCATGTGTCATTTAGAGTTCTGTAATGTACACGCATGCCTGAAATGGTGTCATGATATACACAAAGCATGGCGTCCTCCACCTCCTCGCTTACTACATTACTACAGGTAGTCTGCTACAAGACTGCCGTGATTGAAATGGGCACAGTGGCGGAAATAAAGCAACACAGATACTGTGCCTTCAGCACTACCTGTTTACTCCCTTCCCCTCCATTTGGCACTGGAGTGGCCTTCAACAACACTACTCCTTTACTCCCTCCCCGCCCTTCCAATACAAGAGTGGGGGAGTGTTGATTGTTTATGTCGGGACACCATTTCTCTATATGCGTGTACGTGATCTCCATGCATTAGCACAACGAATGACGTCAGAAGTGTTCGCTCTGGGCTTCAACTCTGACTCAAGCAGTATGCATTGGCGGTCACTGAACGAACAAAGAAATTCTGACCATGAATTTAACAACATCTAATGAAACTGTTCTATATTCGTTACAAATAAATATTGCAGTTCCATATCCATGTTGTTTCTCTGCTAGTTTGGTTCCAGGATACGGAAGTCAATTATGTCCGGTCCGAGCAGGATTTAAAGAATATTGGATATAGAAAATTACATATTTTTGGGTTCAGGTCCATTAAATGTAAATAAATATCTAATAATTCACGTATCACACATACCAGCCGGACTGCTGCGGAGTATTTTTCTTGTTGATAACTCTCTTGTCCGCCTCTGTGGTGTAGTGCTTAACGTGATTACCTGCCACCCCCGGAGGACCGGGTTCGACTCCCGGCTCTGCCACGAAATTTAAAAAAAATTACGAGGGCTGGAACGGGATCCACTCAGCCTCAGGAGGTCAACTGAGTAGAGGTGGGTTCGATTCCCACCTCAGCCATCCTCGAAGTGGTTTTCCGTGGTTTTTCACTTCTCCACCAGGCAAATGCCGGGATGGTACCTGACTTAAGACCACCGCCGCTTCCCTCCCTCTTCAGGCCCCTGTTAAGCATAGCAGGTGAGGCTGCCTGGGCGAGGTACTGGTCATTCTCCCCAGTTGTATCCCCAACCTAAAGTCTGAAGCTCCAGGACACTGCCCTTGAGGCGGTAGAGGTGGGATCCCTCGCCGAGTCCGAGGGAAAATCCGACCCTGGAGGGTAAACAATTAAAGAAGAAGAAAACTATTAAGACTTAAGTTTTGACAATTTTAAAAATGTGATATGAGGCTTATGTCCTTCTCTTTAAGCGGGTGTTTTGAAAACATTAAAAGGATGATGACAAAGTATAAGTCGGTAAAGGAGAACTTCGATACCAAGTAAGGTAAGGTAAACTCGTGTCTTCATCCCGAAGTGGTGCACCTCTTTTCAGGCACACCCCACAATGGAGGTGAGCTGTATGTACCATTTCAAACACATACTATCCCTCCTGCCATTCTTACATTTCTGGCAGTACGGGGATCGAACCGGAGCCCCCGAGGATGGCAGCTAATAACACTGACCGTTACGCTACGGAGGTGGACTCGATACCTAGTATCTAATCTCGATTTTACTTTTAAGGAATCAACTTTGTTTTTTCTGTGACACGATGAGACCAAAATTCACAGTTAAAACCCATCATCCAATATAAATCACAATTTTTCCTGTACCAGTAAATGTAAATGTTTCTTTCTTTCCTTCTTTCTTTCTTAATCTGCTTACCCTCCAGGGTTGGTTTTTCCCTCGGACTCAGCGAGGGATCCCACCTCTACCGCCTCAAGGGCAGTGTCCTGGTGCGTGAGACATTGGGTCGGTGGATACAACTCGGGAGAATGACCAGTACCTCGCCCAGGTGGCCTCACCTGCTATGCTGAACAGGGGCCTTGGTGGATGATGGGAAGATTGTAAGGGTTAGAGAAGGAAGAGGGAAGGAAGCGGCCGTGTCCTTAAGTTAGGAGAAGTGGGAAACCACGAAAAACCACTTCCAGGATGGCTGAGGTGGGAATAGAACCCACCTTTACTCAGTTGACCTCCCGAGGCTGAGTGGACCCGTTTCAGCCCTCGTACCACTTTTTAAATTTCATGGCGGAGCCGGGAATCGAACCCGGGCCTCCAGGGGTGGCAGCTAATCACACTAACCACTACACCAGAGAGGCGGACAAATCTAAATGTTTTCCGGTAAAAATTTCTCTCAGGTAGTCAAAATTAGTAGTAGCAGCAGTAGTTGTAGTAGTAGTAGTATTATAATATAGAACCTATTAATTGAGATCATAACGGTCGCATGCCTGTCAGCAAAATTTCCATATAATTATTCGTTTCGTTTCATACGTAATACTGATCACGAGATTGTTTATCTTTCTTATTTTTAAGGGCTGCTTTGCCAAGGCTTTAAAGACGTGCTCGGTTCACCCGGAAGGACGTGGGTTCGATTCCCTGTCAGGACGTCGAAAATTTAAGAAACGAGATTTCCACTTCCGGAGGTGCTGATGTACCTGAGATTCACTCAGTCTACACCAGAAATGAGTATCAGTTAATTCGTGGGGGAAAGGCGGTCAGGCGTAAATCTCACCACTCTACTCTACCAAGGTTACGGGTAGTGGAAGCCTTTACATTCCACCCTTCCCAGGGCCTTCGTGCCCTGCATGGAGATTACTTTGCTTTGTTTTGTTTTCTTATTCCTTTTTTTTTTGTTTGTTTGCTTTGATGCTTGTCTGTTTTCGTTCCTGAACCGGAAAACGGCTCGACATATGCAAAGTAGTTTGTTTTATCAGTTGCATATGACTTCAAGGTCATCGCATGGCGTTTATAGGAGGATCAGAACAATTATTCTTAATATTAAATGTGTCATTATATATATATATTAAACAATATTTCCGAACGAATTGGCTTTGCGCTTAGAAGCGCGCATCTGTGAGCTTACATTCCTGAGATCGTGGGTTCGAATAGTTTCTAGACAGATGGGCTGAGTGATGCTCGAATTAAGGTTTCACTTCAGGACTCCTACTACCAATACAAACTCTTCGACAGTACAGTCGAGGTTTCTGCCTTCTTCGGTCGAAGTCTTCACCGGAGATCAGAATATAAGTAGGCATAGGACTTTTATGTAGGGGTTGCCTAGCCGGTTCTCCCGGAAAGATGTGGGTTCGAATCCCCGTCAGGAAGTCGTAAAATTTAAGAAACGAGATTTCCACTTCCGGAGGTGCATATGGCCCTGAGGTTCAGCTCAGCCTACACCAAAAATGAGTACCAGGTCAATTCCTGGGGGCAAAGGCGGCCAGGCGTAGGGCTAACCATTCCACCCCACCAAGTGCCGAGGTTACGGATAGTGGAAGCCATTACCTTGCACCCCTCCAAGGGCCTTCATGGCCTGTACGGAGATTTTTTTTCTTTTTTTGGCTTTTACTTTTTTATTTTTTATCTAATGACGCTCATTTTCCAGACCGAAAAAAAAACGAAGTGAATAAAAATTGTAATGATAATGAAATAAAGTTGAAAACCCCTTAGACAGGATTCCAAACTCACCCCGCCATCTCGTCCTTCTTCGCATTTTTACCCGCCTTCTTCCTCTTCCTCCTTTACATCTACCCATCCCGCTGGCATCTCGTGGCCAGAGAGAGAGCTCATCAGTGTGGGGAATGAAAACGTCTTTGATGATGATGTTCTTTTGTGTGTAAAAACAGTCGTAATTAGTTGCGTGTTGTTCAAGACTGTAAAGTAACGTGACCTGTGGCTTCGGCATAACAACGACTAGTTTTAGGTAGCCTTGCTCTCTATATTCCGAAGGTGGACGTTCTGGTTCCCACCGCCGCTTGTCCTGAGAACGGTTTTCCATGGTTTTCCATTTTCCTGTACTCTTGGAATAAGTAAAGAAAATGATGTTCGCATGTTTCAACAGACCTTGAGCCCACATGCAGGTAAAAAGTATTGACAATATATGCTTCGTGCCTTGCAACTGATAGGCTACAGCCTGAACGAGCCCACGCAGATAAGCTTTTTGTTTACCGAACTACCCATTTTCGAAAACACTTCGAACATTTTCCTTAGTTCATCTCTGAGCGGCTGAAATTACCCTTTACGGCACGTGCAGTCTACATTACGAAATATCTTAAGCGGTATGAGTCTACCTGAACAATCCTTGTATGATTCGTCACTGTTTCGCAAATATTTCGGACCTGACATTGATCTTCTTTACCATTTCTAACCTTTTTCGACCGTGGAACTGCAGCACTCCCATCTATATTTTTGCATTCTTTAACTACTACTAACTACTACTACTACTACTACTACTACTACTACAACAATAACAATACAAGGTTTGCTTGTTTTATCCTTGTTGTTTAAAGCGGCCTAACATCTAGGTCATCGGCCCCACACAAGGTTTCATTCCGTCCCTGATTGGGACGCCGGGCCTCCTAGACCGTACCGCCGTCTCTCAGGCCAGGGAGATTTGTGTTTGAGCTACGATTTGCGGAGAAGGTGAGGTAGGTGCGACCGCGATAATCCCCCATAGACAGAAGATTCATCGCAAAATCAAAGAAAAAAGATATGGCAGACCTATTGAATTTTATACCCCATCGCGACCATCCTTTTTTCTGTGTTTACAAACTGATCTTTGCAACGCTTCCAGCGGTGACGTAGAATATGATGAAACCATGATAAAAATCAGATAACAATGCATAAATATGGATTTTGTACTTTTCATTTTTTGTTTCATAGCAATAAGCGGCAGTTCTACTTTTGGAGTAGATTGTCAACGTGTATTTAAACTCATTCAACTTCCCAAATTTTTTTGTTTCAATTAGATTAATGGATTCAGTTTTTTTTTTTGCTAGGGGCTTTACGTCGCACCGACACAGATAGGTTTTATGGCAACGATGGGATAGGAAAGGCCTAGGAGTTGGAAGGAAGCGGCCGTTGCCTTAATTAAGGTACAGCCCCAGCATTTGCCTGGTGTGAAAATGGGAAACCACGGATAGTGGGATTTGAACCTACTATCTCCCGGATGCAAGCTCACAGCCGCGCGCCTCTACGCGCACGGCCAACTCGCCCGGTTTTTTGTTTTTTAAATCATGACTTTGAAAGTTTCAATTTTAAGGTAGTTAAAAATAGTTACAAAATATATGTATGCATTCTGATTGAAGGCTTAAATTTAAGTTGTTGTCGTGCCATAATTTACTCAAGAAATATAGTTCTGAATTTACAGCGAGGTATTGAAAATTCTAAATTCGGACGTAAACCATTTTGCAGCCAACTAGCCCATATAATCGACTAAAATGCTGTTGGAAAAACGGGTATAAATTATTCTTGTTAGAAACCAATTTTTCCAAAAAATGTATATATGTAGCTATTATCCAGCATAATTTGCAGCTTCCCCTATGAACCAGTTGTAGATTGTCGGCAAGTGACACAGGGGACCGTTAGACTTAAGTGATATAAGTGACGATTGGCTTAGCCGGTAGAAGCACTGGCTGATGGGTTCGATCTCCTCCCAGTCCAATGGTATCTGATAGTGTTTATATACGCTAGCCTCGTGTCAGTAGATTTATGAACATGTAAAGGAACTCCTGAGGGATAAAATTCCAAGAAAATTGTAAAAGCAAAAGCAATTAGTGGGATAAGAACATTATTATTATTATTATTATTATTATTATTATTATTATTATTATTATTATTATTATTAAATGGCGTATGGCTTTTAGTGCCGGGAGTGTCCGAGGACATGCTCGGTTCGCCGGGTGCAGGTCTTTTGATTTGACACCCGTAAGCGACCTGCGCGTTTTGATGAGGATGAAATTAATGATGATGAAGACGACACATACACCCAGCCCCCGTGCCAGCGAAATTAACCAATGATGGTTAAAATTCCCGATCCTGTCGGGAATCGAACCCGGGACCCCTGTGACCAAAGGCTAGCACGATAACCATTTAGCTATGAAGCCGGACATTCTTCTTCTTCTTCTTCTTCTTCTTCTTCTTCTTCTTCCTCTTCTTCTTCTTCTTCTTCTTCTTCTTCTTCTTCTTATTATTATTACCGTAAACACTGTGGCTTGCCAGGAATGATTCTGGCCTTACGTTGGCAAGTTCATAATAATAATAATCTTATAGGTTATTTTGGCCTACGAACTTTGTTTATGATTTTCAGGCAGAGTCGGAGAGGTGTCTATGTCCTCCCAGCCTTAAATATCAAAGCATTACACGCTGGAGTTACGCTGCTCCATTCGTAACGAGGGCAAGCATGGAAGAGTTAGGCTACGAGTACGGTGCCCAACCATTTGGCAATTGCCTCATTTTTAATGCTTGTCCTCTCTCCGACAGACATTTATTATTTGCTATTAAATGTCCGGCTTTCTGAATATTGTGTTGTTAGTTATTCAGTTCCCCATTGCTTTCTCTGTTGCAAAGCAATTTTTGTTGAACTTCCTCCATCTCAGTGCATATTCTGGATACGCCTGTCAGAATACGTTATTAACTCACTTGGTTATTCGATGCGCATGCGCTCTGATTACGTCAGTGACGAAATCTTGCAATGCAATCGTATGTGCACTAATC
The DNA here is from genome assembly GCF_040414725.1 of Anabrus simplex. Taxonomy (NCBI): domain Eukaryota; kingdom Metazoa; phylum Arthropoda; class Insecta; order Orthoptera; family Tettigoniidae; genus Anabrus; species Anabrus simplex. Next base: position 394,020,573 of record NC_090268.1, read on the forward strand.
CATCCATGCTCTCCCTTCCTCTCCTGGCTTTCAGGTGAACTAAGATGCGCATTCACCGAAGTAAGGTTTTATGATAGGATGGAAAATAAATTCATGTCTCTTAAAGTTAAACAGTTTATGAAATACCTCACTGAAAATGGCTTCGAAAGAATATGCATTGCATTTGTAGAACATGTTGGTTTTATGAAATGTGCATTCAATATCTATTAAAGTGGAGGGACCCTCTGACGGAAGAATTTAAGTGTTTCCAATGGATGAAGCTCCGTTATGTGAAAGACATTAAGTTTGAAGACGTTCTTCCTTGTCTAGAGTATTTACAATCTAAAGGTGTGGAGAAAGACAATTCTAAACCCCCTGTGGGTGGGGGCGGTAGAATAACACCCACGGTATCCCCTGCCTGTCGTAAGAGGCGACTAAAAGGGGCCTCAGGGACTCTGAACTTTGGAGCGTAGGTTGGCGACCACGGGGCCCTCAGCTGAGTACTGACATTGCTTTCACTTACTTGTGACAGGCTTCTCACTTTCATCTATCCTATCCGACCTCTCTTGGTCAACTCTTGTTCTTTTCCGACCCCGACGCTATTAGGTTTTCGAGGGCTAGGGAGTCTTTAATTTTCATGCCCTTCGTGGCCCTTGTCTCCCTTTGGCCGATACCTTCATTTTTCGAAGTGTCGGACCCCTTCCATTTCTTCTCTCTGATTAGTGTTATATAGAGGATGGTTGCCTAGTTGTACTTCCTCTTAAAACAATAATCACCACCACCACTACCACCACCACCACCACCACCACCAAAGACGATTCTAAACTTTTTGACCAACTTTTATATGTTCAGAATTACACCAGGAGTTCCGAAATTGATAAACATGCAACATTAGATAAACAGTGGTGCCAGGTTTTCGAGATTTTCATGAGTTTTTCGAATGTAGCCATGACATTGAAAATGTAATGTGAGCTGCTTAAAACATGTCAGTTTCGCTGTTTCGGGTTGCAATATCAACCGTTGAATGAGTGTTTTCCCTGATTAATGCACAGTGGTCAAAAGAAAGAAATCGTTTGCTGACCAAGTCGGTATTATAAATACGAGGTACAACTTTAAAAACATTCCATATGGAGAGTTTTAAAATTATTTATTAATAATTATAATGTTATTTGCTTTACGTCCCACTAACTACTTTTTTAAGGTCTTCGGAGACGCCGAGGTGCCGGAATTTAGTCCCGCAGGAGTTCTTTTACGTGCCAGTAAATCTACCGACACGGAGCTGTCGTATTTGAGCACCTTCAAATACCACCGGACTGAGCCAGGATCGAGCCTGCCAAGTTGGGGTTAGAAGGCCAGCGCCTTAACCGTCTGAGCCACTCAGCCCGGCAAAAAAAATATTTATTACAAGGAAACAATTCATCTTTGCTGTCGAAAGTGTGTGCAGTTGATAAGTATCAGCATAAAATAGCTACAACTTCAGCATTTTCATTAACATAAAAATACAAGGTATGTAATAATAAACTGTGTATTTAAAAATTAAAATTCCATTTGTCCTCCATTTTTATGACAAGTCCTCCGTTTATTAAGAGTCTGTCCTCCATTTCAAAATTTATAGTTTTGTCACCCTAGCCACGAGGCGGCAAGATGGAAGCTACAAAAGTTGCATGATAAAATTGGTAGAAAAAATGATACTAAATAATTATCTCTACTTTGTTCCACTACGAAAGTTGAATGTTTATACTGATAGAAATAATGGAACTCAAGAATGTTTTCGTTTTTTCAAAATCCTTGGCTGAATAGTCAAGCGTTGAGGCCTTCTGTTCAGAAGGTCCCGCATCCGATTCCCGGTTGGATAGGCGACTTTACTTCCGTCTAATTAATTCTTCTGACTCGGGGACTGGGTGTTTGTGTTTGTTCCAACACTTTTATCTTCATATTCAGACACACACTACTCTTCCAACCACCACAGAAACATGCAATAGTCCTTACTAGACCTCGAAATTTTAGGTGTTAAAATGTTATTTAAGTAGACTCTCAAATAGGTTTTAAAATATTCTTACGTAGCTTCAATTTTAAGTATTTTAATAGACATAAACTAAAATGCCGTGTTTATTTTGCTAAATTGATAATAACTCCTTAGGGGAACGTATAAATCATGTTTCACTCACCTCTTTGCTACGAACGTCTGAGAATTTTACCATCCGATATGAAATGGGGGAAATTCCTGTAACCACTTTTTAATTGAAGATGACTTGGAACCTGACATTTTTGCCTTAATTCACGCACTGAACAAACGGGAAAACCGAACTGTTCTCACAGAATGAAGTGGAGGTTGTTGTTTCTTTTTTCCATCAGGGCAATTGATACTGTCCCCTGCCCAGTGACAGACTACAGGAGTGTCCCCTGCGGGAGGTTCTTAAGGCTTTCCGCAAAGCGTTGATTTTACAGCTTTCCAATAGCAATATTTTGTTCAAGATAATGAAAACGAGTCAGAAAATATTTTATTTTATCGCAATATATTAATGGAATTTTAACTGATTTAGAGATACAAAGAGGAATTAAACGAATATAGGCAAATACATGTTCTAACGTAAATTCTGGCCTTTTAGGCACTATAGGACCACCGTTTCTAACCTTATAAATACATGAAATGTGTACATACAGATTCATTTTAAGTTATCACTCCAAGAACAAAATAGGTCTTTCCTTAAAATCCGAGGTCTAGTGATTACATTCCTCCATATAGGGTTGGCGTGAGGAAGGGCATCAGGTCGTAAAATAGGGCCAAATCCACATGTGTGACGCAGCTCGCACCAGCGACCCCATAGATGCGGGGAAAAAGGTAGAAGTAGAGTAATAATTTTTGTTTTATGTATTTTGTTTTAATTTTCTTCATTTAATTAATCAAAGATAATAATACTTGTTGACAACTAAATGTGTTAAACCTAATGTGATGTGTATACTAATATTTTACCAATATTGGAATTTAATTGCAGTGTTTTGTCTCGAGGAAAGCGGAAGAAAGGTTTCGATAGCTGAACAAGTTCAAAGTTATTGCTGCCAAAAACAGCACAAACCTTATGAAACACGGTTCAATACTTGCATGATTGTAATTCTAAAACCTTTTGTCACAGGAAAAATTAAATTTTCACGAAAATCGTCTTCTTAACGCAAATCCAAGAACAAAATTTCACACTACAATAACTGATCGGTATTACTACTCACTCAGTTTCAAGGCCGCCCCGCTAGGTGCGCTGACAATCAATGTCTTGCAATATCTCGCAAAGTGTCACGTATTCTCTGTAGTGTTTTTGAAATAACTTAGGAATGGATGTTCTCATTGCACACTTAGCTCATTTTTTCAACACAACTGGAGTTATTTACTGGCGGTCAGTGTCTTTGAATTAACATCCAGCTCCTTGCCTGAATGGTCAACATACTGGTCTTCAGTTCAGTGCGTTAGGGGTTCGATTCGCGGCTCGACCGAGGACCTTCCGGCTCGTGGCTTGGGCTTTTTTGTTCGTCTTAGTACACTTTTCTTCATATACATAAAACACACCACACAGCCAACCATCCCGTTAACAGAGAATGTTTAATACAACCTTCCACCTAGGTTTGGTGCGAGGAAGAGTATCCCGACGTAAAACTGGGACAAAATTCATATCAAGTGACGATCCCAATAAACTGAGAGTTAGGCCACCAGGAGGAAGGAGTGGTGTTTTTTATTCAGCAGCGGATTCCTTTACCACAGTTAATGTTGAAATTAACGTAGGCGATGTCGCGATACTTTCACTGCAGGTGGCTTCACTTGTACGTCATAACCTCGTTGCTCAATGGAGCGACTTCCTACTAACACCATTATTCTTTTTGCTAGGGGCTTTACGTCGCACCGACACAGATAGGTCTTATGGCGACGATGGGATAGGAAAGGCCTAGGAGTTGGAAGGAAGCGGCCGTGGCCTTAATTAAGGTACAGCCCCAGCATTTGCCTGGTGTGAAAATGGGAAACCACGGAAAACCATTTTCAGGGCTGCCGATAGTGGGATTCGAACCTACTATCTCCCGGATGCAAGCTCACAGCCGCGCGCCTCTACTCGCACGGCCAACTCGCCCGGTACCATTATTCTCTTGACCATCGGGCGAAAGCACGAGATTAGTAGGTCAGTATCAAGTATACAGTGCCGAGTGTAGATTTCAACAATCTGAGTTCAGCGTGCTAATTGTAAAAATATGTATGTATGTATTTATTTATTTATTTATTTATTTATTTATTTATTTATGTATTTATTTATTTATTTTGCGTTTTATAGCCTTCATTGGTCCACTATACAAAGAATTGCTTTGACTTCTTATCATCTCAATATTTCTTCATTCTGAGAAACGCTGCCTACCTTTCTTCAATTGAAAACACCCTCCCATTAGACCTTTTATTGATCTTGGTCTGTGCGTGTCTTGAAGTACCTTCATTTTGTCAGTTTTGATTTCAAGATTATCTATTTTTGTTTTTGATTCTTATACCATCCTTAATTTCCGTAATCATTTTAATCTTGGTCTTGATATTCCATAATTATTCAATTATTCTTCTGCTAATTGTGGCGTCAGGTGTTCTGATAAGATATCCAAAGAATGATACACGTTTTTTTCCTAATAGTGCTCAATACCGATTCAATTTCCTCATACACAGTTTTATTTGATGCTATGCTTCAGTGTCCATTAACTTCTTCTTCTTATTCTTCTTCTACTACTTCTTCTTCTTATTATTATTATTCCTATACTTCTACTTCTTCTTCTTATTCTTATTCTTCTCCTTAGCATTTATCCCCCTTAATGGAAGGGTCTGCAGTTGTGCACTTTCTTTTCCTCTTGATGCGATCTTGTGCATCTTTAGGAGAAACTTTCGTGGTCCGCGACCCTCAGGACTTAAGTTTAATGCCCTTCTCGCAGCTGAAGAAACATTTCTGCCTAGCACGTGGCCATACCATTGCATGCGATTCTCTCGCATTTTCTCAGGTACTAGGGCCACATCAAATGCCACCCGAACATCCTCATTTCTGGTGTGGTCCAGTCTAGTGAGTCCCATTAGCCAGCGAAGCATCTTCATCTCCAGGAGATACAGCTGTTTGTTCGTGTCTCCTTGTAACTGGCCAACACTAGGTTCCATACATTGCCACTGGTGTGCATTAACTTGATATTGTTTACTTATGCATGTTCTAATTATTATTCTTCCTGTCTTAAGTACAGTATTTCTTCTATTTCAGCTGTATTAGCTGTTTAAGAAATGGTTGCACTGGCATGAGTTATATCTGGCGGTGTGAATCTTTTTTTAATGTCTTAATTTTGCTTCTATTGATAAGCTTTTTTGTTGTATGTAGTCTTGGTAATAAATTTGCTTGGTTTATTTTGCCGAGCTAGTTTCTCATTAAGATTATAAGATTTAATTTCTCCTAAATGCTTAAATTTATCAACAATTTTTATTTCTTGTCCATCAATTGTTATTTTATTTACCGATGGTGGATCTGTAAATATGATCACATTTTTTCGAAAGGATATTCTAAGACCACTTTTTCGTGCAATTTCTTGTAGAGACTGAAACTGGTGTCGAGTGTCCTGAACATTGTTGGACAACAGACCAAGGTGTTCAGCAAAACATAACAGTTTAAACTTAAATTTTGTTAGGGAATTCCAATTTTTACTATTATTATCTTATATTATTAATAATAATAATAACATGTTGCTATTGATGCTTTCACGGCCCGTATTTATAGACATGATATAGACATTTGGGGTTATGTCGGAACAAGAAAATGAGGTGAAATTCTTTACGTTTCGCAGAGAACTTTACTCTGCGTCTTCAGAAGAAAATCTCGACTGTTCACGAGAAAGACTTCTCAGATAATGAGGTTTGAATATTCAAACCCAAAAGTCTATATCATGTCATTGATAACATACACGCTTAACACCTGTCTCATTTACCTCGAACATTTCATAGTTTGAATTGAAAATATTTAATATTTCGAAGGAAAATCACGAAGTGTTTTAATCTCAAATGACTGTTGATAAAGGAGGGTAATCACTAACTTTCTAATTTTAAACGACTGTTGATAAAGAAGGAAAATCACAACGCTTGTAGTCTTAATCGACTTTTGATGAAGTAAACAGAGGTAACGGCATTGGGTTTTCTGGCGTGTTTTTCCATTTCAAAAATCCTACTTGCGTTGGCTGGAGTTCTAACCGCGGGCTCCTTGAGAAACTAATAATAGTGTGTCTGGATGATAATGTTTCCTATTTTAATATTTAAATTCAGTATGTATGTAAGGTAAATGCGTCATACGCGGTAGATATATCTTTCTTTCGTTCTTTCTTCCTTTCTTTCTTTCTTTCTTTCTTAATCCATTTACCCTCCAGGGTTGGTTTTTCCCTCGGACTCAGTGTGGGATCCACCTCTACCGCCTCAAGGTCAGTGTCGTGGAGTGTGAGGCTTTGGGTCGGTGGATACATCTGAGGAGGAGGACCAGTACCTCGCCCAGGCTGCCTCGCCTGCTATGCTGAACAGGGGCCTTGTAGGGGAGAGGAAGATCGGAAGGAATAGACAAGGAGGAGGGAAGGAAGTGGCCGTGGCTTTGAGTCAGGTACCATCCCGACATTTGCCTGGAGGAGAATTGGGAAACCACGGAAAGCTACTTCGAGGATAGCTGAGATTGGAATCGAACACTCCTCTACTCAGTTGATCTCCCAAGGCTGAGTGGACCTCTCTCCACTTCTCGCACCACATTTCAAATTTCTTGGCAGAGCTGGAAATCGACCCCGGGCCTCCGGGTGTGGCAGCTAATCACACTAGACATAACGCCATAGTAGCGACATTTCTTTATCTAAAGAATAAATTATTTCCAAATGAAGATGCTTCCAAAACAAAATTAACGCAATAAAACTATATCGAATGCTGGATATATTATCACGTTTAATGGTCACTTCAAACCCTGAGGTTTCTGATTCGATTCCTGGTTAAGTCGTGGGAATTCAATCGAGGACATTTAATTTCTTTGGTTCAGGAATTCAATGTTTTTTTACTGTCCCACACAAAAAGTACCCTCCGCAGCAACAACAGTAGCATACGCCGCCCGCCTCGGTGGAGGGTCTGCCTTAAAGGGATGCGGTGTTCCGTAGGTCAGGTCAAATCTGCAGCAGATTTTTTTGTCGTGGTACTTTCCCTCCAGTCGGTATCAGTTAACTGTCCAGAATGGGTCTCAAAACGTACGATGGGGTAAATAATCGTTGTGACCGTGGTTTTCCGTGCCATTGTAATCATGCCGATACGGCGGGTGCTGCCAAAGTATTTTTGAGCTCAATTATTTGGGTAGGGCTCACTTTCTTTAACCCTCAGATTATATATGGTGTATCATAATTATACCGACAAAAAATCAGAGATAGGCTACTCTTCATGTTATGATAAGAAGATTGGCGGAGAAATGTTTTCTAGAAAATGGAGCTACTTTATTAATTCCGGGTGTGCGATTCAAATTGACGAACTCGCCGTGAAGGGTCCGGGTTCGATTCCCGACTGGGTAAGAGATTTTAACCTTAAATGTTTATTTCCCCTGGCTCGGGGACTGGGTTTTTGTACAGTCCCCAACATTCCTGCAACTCACACACCACACACAACACTATCATCTACTACAAAAACTTACAAAGGCTGTTCATTATTATTATTATTATTATTATTATTATTATTATTATTATTATTATTATTATTATCATCGTCATTGTCAGAAGGAAAGGCTGGACTAGGTGATGATTGTCGGAGGTGCTGAAATAGCAGCTGCAGTACTGGTTGGAAACTGACGTCTGTGAATGCGCATAATTCATTCACTGACGCTTGCGAACCAAACTCTAAAAGACATAACGGTCCATAATATGAATGAATGTATACATGTTATATCAAAAGTAGAAATGAATAAACTGAAGGAATGAGGCACAAATTGAGGAAGTTGTTCAATTAAATGGCTGAGCAAGAGACCTTGAACAACTCTAATTGCTATAGGCTGACTGCAAGCAGAGTGGTGACACAGCCGACCGAAGCTCAGTGAAACTTTTGCATCAAAGGAGAGAAGTGAAGTCTCTCACAGACTGGACAGTGTTGAAGAGTATGTGAGCATAACAACAGGAAATCGAGCATCCTCTTATCTCTTACTCATATCATCCTCTGTGAAGTGAAGTGTTGCGCCATTTCAGTCGGTTTCAACTGCCAGGTAAGGAAACGTGCAGTCACTAGAAAATAAGTAAAAATGAGCGCATAGTATTGTATACATTCCTCGCGGGTACTCTTTTCTCATAAAGATGTGAACATGTAGATAATATGGCTCTGTGGATATCTGTAAGTTTGTATCGACAAGGGAGGTGCATTACATTTCATAATAATTAGCATTAAGTTCGATAAAGTATTAAATGCGAATGGCTTACAATACCATGCGCTTCTTGACATAAATATGTGTTATGGCTGAGGGTCATCCGAAAATTTGTGTTACGTGACGTGACATAATGTGTGACGGAAGTGTAACCATGGCAACCGCGCAGGCAGTGACGTGAGGTGGATGGTCAGATAATGTTACCTAGCAACCGTGAGATTAGCAGCCGCAGATGGATGGAAATGACCACGATATGATCATTTGATTTTACCAAAGGAGAAACTAGTTCTTTTTAATCAATCAAAGTAATTTATGTTGGGCTACAGTGAAAATTTATGGTAGAATGAGTTCTTGATTCAAGGTACGTACAGGGTTAGACAAGGCTGTAATCGTTCATCCTTATCGTTCATAGTTTACAAGGATCATCTGCTGAAGGGTATTAAGTGGCAGGGAGGGATTCAGTAAGGTGAAAATGTTGTAAGCAGTCTGGTCTGTGCTGACGACTTGGTCTAAATGGCAGATTGTGCCGAAAGCCTTCAGTCTAATATCCTGGAACTTGAAAATTAGGCTGCCCATGACTAAACTGACGTCAATAGTTAAGAAGTCCAAGAGAACTGAATGTCAGGTTGGGGATACAAAGCTGGAACAGGTAGATAATTTCTAGAATTTAGTAATGTGTGTTCTCCCAGGATGGTACTATAGTAAAGGAGATTGAATCAATGTGCGGTAGAGTTAATGCAGTGAGCTCACAGTTACGATCAAGGGTATTGTGCAGGAAGGAAATCAGCTCCCGGACGAAACTATCTTTACATCGGTCTGTTTTCAGACCAACTTTGCTTTACGGGAGTGAAAGCTGGGTTGACTCATGATATCTTGTTCAAAAGCTATAAGTAACAAACATAAAAGTAGCGAGAATGATAGTTGGTACAAATAGATGGGAACAATAGCTGGAGGGTAACCGGAATGCGGAAATAAAGGCTAAGGCTAGGAATGAACTCGATGGATGAAACTGTATGCATAAACCGACCTCGGTGGTGGGGTCATGTGAGGCGAATGGAGAAGGATAGGTTACCTAGGAGAATAATGGACTCTGTTATGGAGGGGAAAAGGAGTAGAGGGAGACCAAGATGACGATGGCTAGACTCAGTTTCTAACGATTTAATGATAAGAGATATACAACTAAACGAAGCCACAGAACTCGTTACGAATAGAGGATTTTGGTAGCGATTAGTAAATTTATAGGGTCTTGCAAACTGAACGCTAAAAGGCATAACATTCTATAATGAAGATGTATGTATGCTTCTTTCGAGCAACTACACATTCATTCGTATTTATTGATGGATATTAGATATATGCAACAACATTTTTATTTCATTCTCTACTCATCAATAAGCTGAGATCCTGAGATCTGGTGTTTAGAGTGCACTATATATTCCGGTATGCTTTAGAACAGTCTGTCTCAGTCTTATCCTTGGCTTTGACGAGATAAGTGTGACTGAGGTATGAGCGATGCCGCTAACACTATTCCTAACGCAGCTATGACCGTTATGAATGCCGAAGCGACCTCACCTGCTATGCTGAACAAGGGAAGGAATAGACATGGAAGAGGGAAGGAAGCGGCCGTGGCCTTAAGTTAGGTACCACCCCGGCATTTGCTTGGAGGAGAAGTGGGAGATCATGGAAAACCACTTCGAGGATGGTTGAGGTGGGAATCAAACCCTCTTCTACTCAGTTGACCTCCTGAGGCTAAGTGGACCCCGTTCCAGCCCTCGTACCACTTTTTCAAACTTTGTGGTGGAGCCGGGAATCGAACCCGGACCTCTGGGGGTGGCAGCTAATCACGCTAACCACTACACCACAGAGGCGGATACTTTTTATTAACATTATTATTTACATGTATCTATACCGAGCTGGAAAATATAGGTTTTCATGTAGGTTTTCATTTTCCAGTGTTGGTATCGGTCTCCGAAACAACAGCCAATCTACTGATCTAACAGCTAGCTGTTTGACATTAATTGAATTTTATGAGTAACAAACATGAATCGGAAACTGACAACAGATCGAACGGTGTTCGCCCTACAGAGCTCTTGGAAACAATAATAATTGTTCCTGTTATTTCATGATAAGCTTCCAGGAATTCAGACAAACTACCTACTACTTAAACAAAATATTTAAGGTCAGTAGTAACACGCATGGTTTAGAGAGAAATGTGAAACCCAAAACATCTCTGACGAAAACATAAGAAGTGTTCCTCAATCAGTTGTTCAATGTCCTACCAAATCAGCAAGAAAGGTATTGCATGCGTTTGACTTTTCACGAAGGAGAGTACATCGTATTTTAAAATCAACGAAACTATAATCTCATTGACCACATCTGTTACCAATTTCAATAGCTGAACATCTCTTCAACAGAGGTGAGGAGTTTTCAAAATGGTTTATAATTCGTCATGAAGTAGAACCGGATTGTCAGAAACGCATTCTTTGGAGATAAAAGTCTTCTTTCACAATGAATGGTTGTGTTAATTGCCATAACAAAGTCTGTTGGAATCCGTATATTATAACCAACGAGGTAGAATAACATAGAGAGGCGGAAGCGCTGCCGGGTGAAGCTGACAGAACGAACGTCCGCCGTGTTTTCTGGGGTCACACAAGCAAGGGGGTATGGCCCTTGAATGACGAAAAGTGTACAAAATAAGCATTTTAGAATCACTTGGGAAGAATCAAAGACCGTTGCCGAAAATATTAAAACCATAGACTGCGAATACCGCCACTTATGATATTGCGGCACGAGGGCAAACATCACGATCAGTTGATTGTAAGGTATTTCGAAATCATCGTACAGTGACATACGAATAGGCCTCGAAATCGGAACAAGAGCGTTACCTTGCTTGTCTGCTGTGGTTAAGCGTAAATAACAATAAAATCCGCGGACAAACACTGACTGACAGTGACAATGCAACACCAATGAGGAGTGGTTCGAAAGGGATGAAAGTTCGGGAAAAAACAGAGACGGCACGGACGAATAATTGATGTTTATTTCAAACCGATATGCAGGTTACACAATGCGCACGGCATCGACTCAGTAGGATGTAGGACCACCGCGAGCGGTGATGCACGCAGAAACACGTCGAGGTACAGAGTCAATAAGAGTGCGGATGGTGTCCTGAGGTATGGTTCTCCATTCTCTGTCAACCATTTGCCACAGTTGGTCGTCCGTACGAGGCTGGGGCAGAGTTTGCAAACGGCGTCCAATGAGATCCCACACGTGTTCGATTGGTGAGAGATCCGGAGAGTACGCTGGCCACGGAAGCATCTGTACACCTCGTAGAGCCTGTTGGGAGATGCGAGCAGTGTGTGGGCGGGCATTATCCTGCTGAAACAGAGCATTGGGCAGCCCCTGAAGGTACGGGAGTGCCACCGGCCGCAGCACATGCTGCACGTAGCGGTGGGCATTTAACGTGCCTTGAATACGCACTAGAGGTGACGTGGAATCATACGCAATAGCGCCCCAAACCATGATGCCGCGTTGTCTAGCGGTAGGGCGCTCCACATTTACTGCCGGATTTGACCTTTCTCCACGCCGACGCCACACTCGTCTGCGGTGACTATCACTGACAGAACAGAAGCGTGACTCATCGGAGAACACGACGTTCCGCCATTCCCTCATCCAAGTCGCTCTAGCCCGGCACCATGCCAGGCGTGCACGTCTATGCTGTGGAGTCAATGGTGGTCTTCTGAGCGGACGCCGGGAGTGCAGGCCTCCTTCAACCAATCGACGGGAAATTGTTCTGGTCGATATTGGAACAGCCAGGGTGTCTTGCACATGCTGAAGAATGGCGGTTGACGTGGCGGATGCGCCGATCCTCGCGTGCTGACGTCACTCGGGCTGCGCCTGGACCCCTCGCACGTGCCACATATCCCTGCGCCAACCATCTTCGCCACAGGCGCTGCACCGTGGACACATCCCTATGGGTATCCGCTGCGATTTGACGAAGCGACCAACCTGCCCTTCTCAGCCCGATCACCATACCCCTCGTAAAGTCGTCTGTCTGCTGGAAATGCCTCCGTTGACGGCGGCCTGGCATTCTTAGCTATACACGTGTCCTGTGGCACGCGACAACACGTTCTGCAATGACTGTCGGCTGAGAAATCACGGTACGAAGTGGGCCATTCGCCAACGCCGTGTCCCAGTTATCGTTCGCTACGTGCGCAGCACAGCGGCGCATTTCACACCATGAGCATACCTCAGTGACGTCAGTCTACCCTGCAATTGGCATAAAGTTCTGACCACTCCTTCTTGGTGTTGCATTTGCTCTGTCAGTCAGTGTATTTATGACAAACAGCCTTAATGTGATCGAGACCTACAATATGTTACAACCTGATTCTGATCAAATTTTAAAAAGTATTGCGTCCCCATGAGTCTTTCTTTCTTAATCTATTTAATCTATTTACCATCCAGGGTTAGTTTTTCCCACGGACTCAGCAAGGGATCACACCTCTTCCACCTCAAGGGCAGTGCTCTGGAGCATGAGACCTTGGGTCGGGGATACAACTGGGGATAATCACCAGTACCTCGCCCAGGCGGCTGCACCCGCTATGTTGAACAGGGGCCTTATGGGGAGATAGGAAGATTGGGAGGGATAGACAAGGAAGAGGGAAGGAGCGACCGTGGCCGTCAGGTACCATCCCGGCATTTGCCTAGGGGAGAAGTGGGAAACCACGGAAAACCACTTCTAGGAAGACTGAGGTGGGATTCGAACCCACCTCTACTCACTTGACCTCCCGAGGCTGAGTGAACATTGTTCCAGCCCTCGTGCCCCTTTTCAAATTTTGTGACAAAGCCGGGAATCGAACGCGGGTTTCCGGGTGTAACAACTACTCACGCTAAGCACTACACCACAGAGGTTGCCCATGAGTACTTTTTATTTGCTATTTGCTTTACGTAGCACCGACACAGATGTGTCTTACGGCGACGATGGGATAGGAATGGCCTAGGAATGGGAAGGAAGCGGCCGTGGCCTTAATTAAGGTATAGCCCCAGAATTTGCCTGGTGTAAAAATGGGAAACCACGGAATACCAACTATCTCCCGGATGCAAGCTCATAGCTGCGCGCCCCTAACCCCAGGAAAATGCCGGGATGGTACAGAACTTAAGGCCACGGCCGCTTCCTTCCCTCTTTCTTATCTATCCCTTCCAATCTCCCCCCCCCCCCACAATGTCCCTGTTCAGCATAGCACGTGAGGCCGCCTGGGCGAGTTACTGGTAATCCTCCCCAGCTGTATCACCCGATCCAGAGTCTGAAGCACCAGGACACTCTACACTCTCTACACTGGCATTGAGGCTGTAGAGGTGGGATCCCTCGCTGAGTCCGAGGGAAAAACCAACCCTGGAGGGTAAACCGGTTAAGAAGAAGCAGAAGAAAAATAAAAAGTACAAGAGATCCGCTATGTGGATGTGCATATTTCCCCTAGTGCACTATGTGGCTTGCGCTAGTTTCTCAACGGTGCACTAACCGCCAGCAATGTATGGCAATCCAACTGATTACCACACTGTCACACTGGTAATTTTGCGCTTGAAAAAGCCTAACTTGTTCGAATAATGGTGTTACTTGTTTTACGTCTCACAAACTACTTGAATTGCTTTTTTTTCTTGCCAGTGGCTTTACGTCGCACCGACGCAGATAGATCTTATGGCGACGATGGGATAGGAAAGGCCTACGAGTTGGAAGGAAGCGGCCGTGGTCTTAATTAAGGTCAGCCCCAGCATTTGCCTGGTGTGAAAATGGGAAACCACGGAAAACCATCGTCAGGGCTGCCGACAGTGGGATTCGAACCCACTATCTCCCGGATGCAAGCTCACAGCCGCGCGCCTCTAACCGCACGGCGAACTCGCCCGGTATTTGAATGGTTTACGGAGATGCTACGGTACTGGACATTTTGTCCCACATGAGTTCATTTACGTGCTCGTAAATCTATCGACACGAGGATTATGTATTTCAGCACTTTCAAATACGATGGGACTGAGCCAACGTCGAACCCAGCAACTTGGGCACAGAAAGCCAGTGCTCAACCATTTGCGCCATTCAGCTCATCTGATTTTAAAAGACGCTGTATATTGTGACCATACAGTTTGTTTATTCTCTCCTCTTTCTTTATGTCCTAGACCGAATGATATCACCAGTCATCCGGACGACCAAGTTTTTATATTCAGTGAGCGAGTGACCTTGGATAACAACCTCGCAGAATTTCTCAGCGGAGTGACGTCCGGAGAGTAATGGTGGTTGCCTAAGTTCGTATGTACTCATGCTATTGACCTTGCATTATGGGTACAATTGCAGTACCAGAGCCTCAAGCACGTGCTTATTCTGACATTCCAATGAGAAGAGTACTCTATGTTAAACATTCATTCGACACCTTATTTCAAATTCTGTTCCTCTCTAGCATCATTGGCTTGTTGTTGTTTGGTCCTCAGCCCGAAGGCTGGTTGGATCCTCAACAGTTCCGCCATCAGCTGTCATAGATGGCCTAGGCATCATTGAAGAGGCGTACTAGGGAAATGAGGAGTGAGGTAGTTTCCCGTTGCTTTCCTCACCGAGCCAGAAGTTGCTATTACATATCAGTCTGCCAAGCCCACTGAAATGCATGCACCAACCGACCCTATGAGCAATATTTTCACACCATTCATAGCAGGGACTGGCTGCAGAAGAAATGGCATTACTAGCATCGCTCATACCTCAGTCACTTTCATTTTGTCAAAGCCGAGAATAAAGCTTAGACAGAGCAATGAAAGTAACAAGATTGCTCTAGCCCATACCAGAAAACATAATGCACTGTAAACACTAGGTCCCGCCAGCAAAGGCATAATCATTGGTTTAATCATCTTTATTTCTTCCTGTGGATTGGATCGTTTGGTATGACGCTTGCACCTTATGATCAAATCCACGTCTTTGAATCTCATTGATAGGTTTGTCAATCGACAAAGAAATTAATTTCAAATCAAATTAAAGTAAGTACTTGGGTACATGACCACTGGGGAGCACCGCGTGCCGTTGGATGAATTCTCTTCTTCCTGTCCCGCGGTGTAGGGGCAGCGTGCCTGCTTCTTACAAAAAGCCCCGGGTTCGATTCCCGGCCTTTTTACCTGGATCTGAGGGCTGGTTTGAGGTCTACTCAGCCTACGTGATACAATTGAGGAGCTGTCTGACGGTAAGACAGCAGTCCCAATGTAGAAATATAAGAATAACGGCCGAGAGGATTCGTCGTCCTGACCACGCAACACCTCATAATCTGCAGACCCTCAGGATGAGTAGCGGTCTCTTGGTAGACCAACGCCCTACGAAGCTATTGCGCCATGGGGTTTGGTTTGGTTTATCCCCTTTTTGCCATTTGTTTCACGTCTCACTGACACATACAGGTTTTAGACAAGACAAGGAAGGAAGTGACCGTGGCCAAAGTTTGAATTCAACAGGACAAAATGAGGTAAATATTCATTTATAAGAAGAGGAGTAATTTAGCAACGCATCCGGGAGATAGTAGGTTCGAATCCCACTATCGGCAGCCCTGAATATGGTTTTCCGTGGTTTCCCATTTTCACACCGGCAAATGCTGGGGCTGTACCTTAATTAAGGCCACGGCCGCTTCCTTCCAACTCCTAGGCCTTTCCTATCCCATCGCCGCCATAAGACCTATCTGTGTCGGTGCGACGTAAAGCCCCTAGCAAAAAAAATTAGCAACGAAAATGTACGATACATTTCTAACTTCTTCGAAATTATTTAAAAACTAGATAAACTACGAATAGGGAATCTGCCACTTGAGCGACTGCCCTGAATGCATATCTGTAGTGATTGTAGATGAAGATCGATTAATTAAGGTGTAGCCCCAACATTTGCCTGGTATAAAAATAGGAAAACACATATGATCACCTTCAGGGCTGACTCCCGAATGCAAGCGCACAGCTACGTGACGCAAACCAGGTTGCCAACTCGCCCGATAATTCCAGTATTACCATTACGGCGTCTATAACTCCCAATCGTTATCAAAATGATACTCTACAACAAAATGATATTATTATTATTATTATTATTATTATTATTATTAATATTATTATTATTCTTCATTCGATCAGGGCATCTTAGGACCACATGAAGCAGTTTTCTTATTCTTGTCTTCCGAAAACTTCTTCATCCTTTCTCGGTGTTTTCTCTTTCTTCCGTTTATTTACTGCATGATTTCTTCTTGGCTTTCTCTGGAAATTTACCATCAAATACTGCTTCCTCCGCCTTTGTGGTGTAGTGGTTAATGTGATTAGCTGCCAACCCCGGAGGCCCGGGTTCGATTCCCGGCTCTGCCACGAAATTTGGAAAGTGGTACGAGGGCTGGAACGGGGTCCACTCAGCCTCGGGAGGTCAAATGAGTAGAGGTGGGTTCGATTCCCACTTCAGCCATCCTGGAAGTGGTTTTCCGTAGTTTCCCACTTCTCCTCCAGGCAAATGCCGGGAGAGTACGTAACTTAAGGCCACGGCTCCCATCTTCCCTCTTCCTTGTCTATCCCTTTCAATCTTCCCATTCTCCCCCCCCCCACAAGGCCCCTGTTCAGCATAAGAGGCGAGGCCACCTGGGCGAGGTACTGGTCATTCTCCCCAATTGTAACCCCCGTCCCAATGTCTCGCGCTCCAGGACACTGACCTTGAGACGGTAGAGGTGGGATCCCTCGCTGAGTCGGAGGAGAAAACCAACCCTGGAGGGTAAACAGATTAAGAAAGTAGTAGAAGGAGAAATACTGACTTCCTAAAATATTTCCGATACGAAATTTACTTTTTTTAAAAAATATTTTTATGTTGAACATTTCTAAATCTTCTTCGGCTTCTTTGAAAAATGTTGGTTTTTATTTGCATGTAATTCAAAAATTGCTTTGGGTCGGGGATACAATTGGGGAGGAGAACTAGTATCTCGCCAAGGCGGTCTCACCTGCTATGCTGAACAGGGGCCGTGTGGGGGAATAGGAAGATTGGAAGGGATAGACAAGGAAGAGGGAAGGAAGCGGCCGTGGCTTTAAGTTAGGTACCATCCCGGCATTTGCCTGGAGGAGAAGTGGGAAACCTCGGAAAACCACTTCCAGGATGGCTGAGGTGAGAATCGAACACACCGCTACTCAGTTGACCTCCCGAGGCTGAGTGGACCCCGTTCCAGCCCTCGTACCACTTTCCAAATTTCGTGGCAGAGCCGGGAATCGAACAAGGGCCTCAAGGGGTGACAGCTAATCACACTAACCACTACATCACAGAGGCGGACGCTAGATGTAATCATAGAGCAAAATCTTGCTGAAATGTAAACTGTCACAGTAGGCCCAGAAGACAAAACAAAGCCGTTTTTGAAGACTCGAGACATGGCAAAATACGCAGTGGTTGAAGTTTTGCCCGCTATTTGTTGGACACTGCCTCTTACAGAGCTAGATGCAAAGTTGAATGAGACATTTCGATATACTGTAGTGTCACCATTATTTAGTTTATTTTCCGGGTTGAACCGTGTTGTTGTTTTCTGTACATTACGTACAGTTTGCCGACGTTTCTAATACATTGCAGTATTCTTTGTCAAGACGACTGAAATGCCCCTACTCGATCCGAGGTAATCAGTCTCCCAGGCAGGAATCACACTACAAGGCTGGTTACGGCTGGCCATTTATTGGCCAGTTTACAAGAGTGGGGAGTGTTTTTGAAAATATCTCGGAAACTGTTGATTTTAGGGCCGTAAAGTATTGTTCTCGGACTCCCTTAGGGATATACCAAGTATTGTTTCTCACAGTGAGGGGCGAAAAGTTAGCTGTATCCGGTTCTTCCGCAACAAATTCGACATTTTGTTTGTGCCCCCTTACAACATGGAGTTAAAATTAGAATTTGACTTCTAGGACTCATCTGAGTGACTCTTGCGAATTGATGTAAATTTCGGTAGCGATCAGTGTTGTACTAAACATAAACGTATTTATGTCGAGAGAAGGTCAATGCTTATTAATCTTCATGCAGATCATCCTCCGGAGGGTCACTGTATAATTTTTATGACGTGATTTGTATAACAAACTTGTATAACGAACGAACTAAGTACTTTTGATTTTATACACATTTCTTTCTTTCTATCTTTCTTTCTTTCTTTCTTTCTATCTTTCCTTCTTTATTTTTGTATTTACTTATTTTTGTATTTATTTATTTATTTATATATTTATGTATTTCACAGTTGCAATCAGCGGTATTCCCTACTAGAAAGAAGTAAGTTTTCGGACGAAATTACCTTTACATCGGTCTATTGCCTAACCAATCTTTTTGTACGGGAGGGAATTATCGGTAGACTCAACATATCTTATTCAAAAGTTGAAAGTAACTAACATATAGGTAGTGAGATTGACTGCTGGATCAAACAGGTGAGAACTATGGAAGGAGGGTACTCGCTACGAGGATGTAGGAAGCTGTACTTATAATACAGCTTCAGTGGGGTCATGTGTGGCGAAGAGCGAATGTTAGGTTACCAGGGAGAATTATGGACTCAAGGATGGAAGGGAGGGAGAGGCAAACATAGCAATGGTTAGGCTCAGTTTTTTATGAAGTAAATGTAGGAATTGTCCGCCTCTGTGGTGTAGTGGTTAATGTGATTAGCTGCCACCCCCGGAGGCCCGGGTTCGATTCCCGGCTCTGTCACGAAATGTAAAAAGTGATACGAGGGCTGGAACAGGGTCCACTAAGTCTCGGGAGGTCACATGAGTAGAGGTGGGTTCGATTCCTACCTCAGCTATCCTGGAAGTGGTTTTTCGTGGTTTCCCACTGCTCCTCCAGGCAAATGTCTGGATGGTACCTAACTTAAGGCCACGGCCGCTTCCTTCCCTCTTTTCCTTGTCAATGCCTTCCAATCTTTTAATCCCCCCACAAGGCTCCTGTTCAGCATAATAGGTGAGGTCGTCTGGGCGTTGTACGGGTCATTTTACCCAGTTGTACCCCCCGATCCAATGTCTCACGCTCCAGGACACTGCCCATGAGGCGGTAGAGGGTGGGTCCCTCGCTGAGTCCGAGGGAAAATCCAACCCTGGAGGGTAAACAGATTAAGAAGAAGAAGAAGAAGAAGAAATGTGGGAATTTACTGCTAATCGAGGACATAAAACTATCCATATGTAGGATTTTGGAGGAAAGTAGTTCATTCAGAGACTTGCAGACAGATCGCAGAAAGGCATAAAAGTCTTTAATGAAGATACATCGTTCGAATAAGGAAGGTAAAGAAATTCAAATATTTGGGAGAAACAATTCAAGAAAACGGTTTAGAAAAATCTGCTGTAGAAGCAAGGTAGTTAGAGTAAGGGTACGAACATGCCGAGTGGATTACTCCTCGCTCAGCGCTCATAGCAGTGCTCTGCGCTCATCACTCATCATTCAAAGGTGCACATGCCGAGCGGGGGACCCTCGCTCTTCCTTCATTAACGAGGAAACATTTTCCATCCAGTTAAGATTGTGCAGCATTAACGAGAAGATCGCATTGTGTTCTTTAAATTTAATTTTGTTTTAATGCAACTGATTGTAGTTATCTGTGTGCATAATGATTAATTATAGTAGCAGCAGTGATGATGAACTTACGGTAGCAAGCAAATTGTACTTGATTTCAAGTTCTGACAGAAGGTACAGCGCACATCCAATTAATGAGAGAAGGCAGAAATTCGGTGAATTTCACCATTTATACCAGGAGGTGAAGAAAGATCCACAGAAATTCCACGAATATTTAAGAATGTCAATGCAGACATTTCAGTACTTGCTAATTGGAATTGAAGGCAATATGAAACCACGGAAGTACAGCAACTATCATGTCAACCCTATTTCCATCGAAGAAAAACTGGTTATTACTATAAGGTAAGCGGTTGTAATGTAATATTATTCTCTATTTCAATAAAGTAATCCGTACTTTATCAAAAGATTAAATTTGTAGAGTATAAAGGTAATATTAAACAAGCATCCTACTAATTTAGTACTGATACTGTACTTTCTCTGAACACAGGTACATAATCCATTTACTTATTTGTCACTTTCTTCTTTAAAAGAGACATGTTTCAGTTATCTTGACCAGCTTCGTTTTCAAAGATTAGTAATAATTATACCTTCCTTTTTAAATTGATATTAACAAAAACGTATTGACTACACAACAGTGTTAATTTTAATTGAAAACAAAGCACAATTAAATATTAAAAATTTCATGAAAACATCATAAGCCATTATAGGTACTTACAATAAAGTGAACATACAACGATTAAGGGTAGGCCTAAGTAATTTAATCCACTTTAAAAGTACCGTAATTCATTCTGCTTTTAATTCATCCTACTTACAAGGTGATAACGTTTTTCTGACATGTTTGATTTGAAATTTCACATAATAAAATAAAAATTACACTATGAAGTACTCATTTAAAGTTTCACTTTTAAACTGGACTGTCACTGATATTGGAAGCTGGAGAACCTGAAGAAGATTGTTTAGGAATAGACTGCTGGTGTTGGAGAGCACTGAGAGATTGTGGAGGGAGATATGTGGGATTATTAAGACTGTAGGATTGTTGCATGTGATGTGATACTGGTAGTTGTTGTGAGGTGGATTGAACAGGGAAGGGAACATTCTGTGCAGCACATGGGTTCAACATATTTGGTAAGGATTGCGGAACAAATTGACAAATATTTGAATGTACTTCAGGGGGCTGATTTTGGCAAAACGACAAGTCGTACAGGCATTTTTGTACTTGCATTCTGAATATCATCTTTTTCTGTGAATCAAGTTTCTTGACAAATGGCATAATAGAGTTGAAAAATCCAATGTCATCGTCATTGGGGTCCACAGAAGACTGCCTTTTTCTTAATTCCAGTCTCTCTCGTTCGATTGATAACAGAGATTGTCCCAACGCAATTTGCGGGCTGATTCTTCTCCTGTAGCCAGTTTTGGTACGGGTACTTGTGGTTGATTCTTCGGAAATATTCGGATTGGGTATCGAGGATGTTGTACGGTGGTCACTTTTGCTGCTCGCAGGGTCTGTAACAGCCTCAGAATATGGTGATTGTGAGTTCACTTCCTCGTTGTAAGGATCCTCTTCCCCGTATGTAGAATCGTCAACATCAATATTTTGACTTGCTGTTTCACTTACATGATCAGCTTCTTGTGTCAGGGAGGTTATTAGATTGCTTTCACTGTCTCGTGGAGTAAACTGATCTTTTAGGAAAAGCAAACTATCAAAATAGGGCCAAGAATGTGGTGCTTCCTCTGGACCAGGGTCACCACTCGTTGGTTTCCTCAGCTTCCTACTAAACTCCTGCCTCAGTAGTTTCCATTGTTTGCTTGCTAAGTCACCTGTTAATGAAAATAAATGTATGTCACTTCAAAGTCACCGACTACCTACAAATATTTAAAAAAAAGAAATAAAAGCCGTGTAATATAATCGGTTTTATTTGTATTTTAAAAACTAAGTATAATTTTGAAACTATTTCTCCTTAAGAAAGGCATACATTTATACTTGTACTGACGTTATGTAAAACACTTTATAGGTATTTCATTTGCAGGTTTCTGGCGACGGGGACAAGTTTCAGGAGCCTGGCATTTAGTTTTCGAATGGGAAGTTCTACAGTATCCCAGATTGTAAGAGAGGTTTGCCAGTGCCTGTGGATTGTCTTGCAGCCAGAGCATATGAAAACTCCAACTATGGAAGACTTCAAGCGAATTGCAGAGAGGTTCGAGACTGTGTGGGGTTTTCCAAATTGCATTGGGTCTTTGGACGGCAAACATGTCCGCATTAAATGTCCAGCACAATCCGGCTCAATGTATTTTAATTACAAACATTATTTTTCAATCGTTCTGCAAGCATTAGCAGACGATCATTACAGATTTACTGCAGTTGATATAGGTGGCTATGGGCAACAGAGTGATGGAGGAACCTTCAAGGCGTCTGCTTTAGGCCAACTGTTGGAGAACAATAAACTAAATATTCCGCCTGATTCAGTATTACCCAACAGTGATGTATCTGTCCCGTTTGTAATCATTGCTGATGAAGCCTATCCCTTAAAAGAAAACCTTATGAAACCGTTTTCCGGAAAAACTTCAAGTGAAAAGGAGGATAACTTTAACAAGGTTCTGTCAAGAGCTCGGAAGACGGTTGAATGTGCTTTTGGTATTATATATTCTAAATGGAGAGTTCTTAGTACTACCATTGAAACCTGTGAATCATTTACTGATGATATAATAAAAGCCATTTGCATTCTACATAATACTATAATTGATAAGGAAGGGTATAGTATGTCTATCTCTGATCTTCCTCCTATTGAGGACAGGACAGCTCTGCCTGCCCGCGGTAGATCATTAAATCCCTCAACGAAAAAAGCCAGGGAAGTCAGAGAAAAATTTAAGGAGTATTTTAGCTTAGTAAAGCAGTAACTGGTGAACTTTTGAAAACATTCAGTTTCTATATTGTTCCTTTATGGTGAATTTTGTTTTTAGCACAATGTAGTCAAACTATTAATTGTAATTGCTATTGGTAAATTAGAAGGCTATTTTAAAAATATTTTTGTGACCTGTTTCTCTTTCATTGAATACTGTTTAATCTCCTATTTAGGATTTACGTACCACTGCTCGGAGGGAAGGAAAAATTATTCTGTTATCACACTAGACATGGGCAGTGGAGGGATTTATCCTAGTGAGGGATCAGCCGAACGCAGAGCTCACCTTCTAAAGACACCGCAAACACATACAGACAACGCATAGAAAGTTTAAGGTACATGGAAAGTAGATTATAATCGAGCCATTCGACTTTGCACGAAACAAAAATCTTACTCAGATTGGTGGGCCTCGGGACCTTCAAAATGCGAGTCCGTGACGTTCCCGCCTCGACCACCGCATCCGGTGTATTTGGTCTTATTATTGCATTAATTCAATTAAATTTGTTCAATAAGAAATTAAATGTCAACTTACCCGACATGCCCATCTCCTTTCCAATATTAATCCATAAATTCTTCAGCACATAACGGTTGTGAGGATTTTTATGCCTTTTGTCCCATATTGGAGTACTGTCCCTAACCAATTCAATAAGTTTCTCTTTTAAATCACTCATGTTTTACGGAGCACGGAACCATACAAAGATAAAAACGGAGTTCGTATCAGGCTTCCTAGCGATAATATTATGAGTAGGCGGCTGTGGCCTTGAACCAACCAATCACAGAACAGCGCTCAAGAAGCACATCGCTCCAAAATCAAACTGATTTGATTCTTGAGGGAGGAGCGGAGAGAAGAGGGATGAGTGAAGTGCCGGCATGAACGCTACTATTGAAATGTATGGGTTTGTTTTGCATCTCTCAGCTTCCTGTGTGAAGAGAAAGGAGTGATGAGCACTGAGCGAGGAGTAATCCACTCGGCATGTTCGTACCCTAAGAGGTAGGGATCACGCGCAGGTCTCCCCACCACGCTTCGCCGTCGATGACGTCACGTGAACCCTCAGCGCCTTGTGTTCTGCGTGAGGTAGGCTAATACACTGCTGTAAGCTATTCTGTTTTAGCCACAAGTTAGAGATAAGAGAACTTCATAGTTATTTTAACATCACCTCACAAAAGGCATTCCACTTCACTATTACAGTAGAGTAATAATGAGACCAAATACAGTGTGAATCCAGCAGCGTTTCTGAAGTATTTCGATCTGTATAAAAGGTCGTAACAATGCTAAGACTGTGATCGCAGTGGAGTGGCCATTCCATATGTTCATGTTCTCAACACCTAACAGTAACAAGGGGTTCTAATTGTTACAGACTCGAACATTAAAGCTTGATGACTGAAAGAAATATGTCCGTTGTTACAAGCAGTATTGGGAAACTATGTATACTGTCAACAACACAAACAGCAAATATTAGGAAACTGTCCACAACACAAACAGTACAGTAAATGTTCTCCAAGTGCCAGGAAATGACAAATTCCACGTTAACATTAGAGGCCATATTAATGAGCCTGTATATTAATATTCTTAGCACTGGTTTCATATACAACATATTAAATTGCCTTTCATTAAAAAATAACAGGTATGTTATACACAAAGAATAATGCTGATATTTAAAAAAAAAGAATATCAAACACACTGATCCATAGCATCAGTGGAATTTCTTTTCTTTTCTTCTTTCTTTATCGGTGTTGTATTAACTGAAACCCGGTCTCTTGAATGTCTTACTTTTGTTTAAAGCGTCCATTCGAATAAAAGAACGGCTTCTCACGTAGCAATTTGCAAGCTCATAAATTTCGGGGAATTTATTTTTCAGGATATCCGTAAGGTTTGTGATGATGTTTTGTTTTTTTTTTTTTGCTAGGGGCTTTACGTCGCACCGACACAGATAGGTCTTATGGCAACGATGGGATAGGAAAGGCCTAGGAGTTGGAAGGAAGCGGCCGTGGCCTTAATTAAGGTACAGCCCCAGCATTTGCCTGGTGTGAAAATGGGAAACCACGGAAAACCATCTTCAGGGCTGCCGATAGTGGGATTCGAACCTACTATCTCCCGGATGCAAGCTCACAGCCGCGCGCCTCTACGCGCACGGCCAACTCGCCCGGTGTGTGATGATGTTAAGAACCCTCTCTCAGTTCTTTCCCGTGGTAAAATTGAAACTACCGAGCTCGATAGCTGTAGTCTCTTAAGTGCGGCCAGTATCCAGCATTCGGGAGATTGGGTTCGAACCCCACTGTCGGCAGCCCTAAAGATGGTTTTCCGTGGTTTCCCATTTTGACACCAAGCAAATGCTGGGGCTGTACCTTAATTAAGGCCACGGACGCTTCCTTCACACTCCTAGCCCTTTCCTGTCCCATCGTCGCCGTAAGACCTATCTGTGTCGGTGCGACGTAAAGCAACTTGCAAAAAA
The DNA here is from genome assembly GCF_040414725.1 of Anabrus simplex. Taxonomy (NCBI): domain Eukaryota; kingdom Metazoa; phylum Arthropoda; class Insecta; order Orthoptera; family Tettigoniidae; genus Anabrus; species Anabrus simplex. The sequence continues at coordinate 394,045,840 of NC_090268.1, forward strand.
AAAAAAAAGGGACTCTTTTTGAAATTTAATTTCCACCCCTTGTAGTTTGACCTGTTTCCTCTCCGTAATTACTTTCTATATCGAGGTTCTTCTTCTTTATCCTAAAAGCTATATAGCCAGTGAAGTCTTCAAGCAGCTCCTTGGTCTTAAGACTGGCACACGATATCCGAGTTTTGATCGAGTTCAGCAGTACATATTTGGGCGTAATATTTCATAATCTTTCGGAGAACAGTTGGAATTTCTTATCGCCTCGGAAGCATTGAGGCTAGAAGCAATGATTTCACCTTTCGCGTCACAGCTGTCGGAAGAGGATCGTCATAAAGCCTTCTGAACCCTCGAAGCTGAGAAAGCTTTCGATAATGTCTTGATTACTTCTGTCACCATTTATTTACGTCAGTGGTCTTAGGGAATATATGCCAGTGTATGTTTCGTTCCTTCGCGTGCCTGCTATGATTTGTGCAGCCTGTAATGGCATGACAAAGCATACTGAAAAGTGTACACTATTACTGCTTTTTACGTTTTATCTCATAAAGTAAACACACACGGTTTCTTGTACACCACAGATATGTTACTATCGTGTATTATTAGCACCTAGCTTCTGCGTGCACAGCGATTCTTGTTCGAACTACCTCCACCTCATTCAGAGCAGATTCAACGCGAGGGTCCAGCGTGACGTCACAGCTCTGCTTTGCCACTGCGCACCTCTCTCGTGATCCCTACCTTGTATTCTACGTACCTTGCTGTAGAAGAAAGGGTACGTAAGTTTAAAATATCATACGGCATAACGAGGAATATCTACAACAAAAATTCTTTGTCTAATAATCACGTAATACAACACTACAACAAAGTAGTTAAACCGGAATGCCTATACGCGAGGGAATGTCTAGTACTGAATTACTAGCTGAATAAATTAATACTGGAATAAAAAATTATGTGGAACATACTCGCTCCGGTAAGAACTACAGAACTCTGGAAATAAATAAGTAATGATGAAATGCATCGGAACATAGAAAACATAACAGAAACAATATTGAAGAGGGGATTGATATTTTTGGACATTTACACCGAACGAATGAAAATAGCTTAACCAAATGGATCTTCAAATATCTTTGGAACTAGAAGTCAACAACCTGGATTCATGAAGTCAAGAAATGTTTGCAAATATATAATATAGGAAAAGAAGAAGAAACACAGAGAAAGAGAGAGAATTTTAGAAAGAAAATTTTAAAAATGGAAGGATTCCAAGATCGGAAGGGAAAGAAAACAGGCTCTAAACTCTCCGAGGAGAGGACGATGAGACATAGTGAGAAGATGGAGTATTGGTAGAAGAATGAACAACAAAAGATGAGGCAATGAAATTGGAAACGTGGTCCCTAGGAGTCTCTACCGAAGAAAGAAGAAAGAAGACGAAGGTATATTTTTAAACGTAGACTTTCACGACTGCTAAATGACATCATAGTATGTTGAGGATATCAGGTCGTGTTACTGCTATTCTATATCGAAGCTAGGTAATACGTAGTTACAATTACCATTAACTGTTTTCATTATGCAATATTACTGCTCTGAAGACGGTCTTGGTAGCAAGATCGAAACGTGTCTGCCCACAGTAGTAGTAACATGACCAACTATCCCCTAAATAAAATGGCGAGATTTTTTTATATATATTGTATCTCTTTATTTAATCTAATATTAGTTATTTATTGAAAGGTTAATAGTGTGATACGGTAAACTAGGAATTATTTTTATTACGAAAAACTTCGTACCTCTGAGCATCATGACGTCGTTAAATTGTTCTTACTGATTCCTTTTCTTGCAGTTCCAAGATGATTAGGCTTGGAGTAGTGCACTTCAATCGACCTGGTCTTCATCCAGCAGTACTTACTCTGCTGCTCAAGAGAACTAGAAGCTCAGTGGCAGCCGCGCAGAATGATATGCAAGGTGTAAGAACTTTTGAAGAAATTCCAGGACCTAAAGCTTTACCACTCATTGGAAATACGTGGAGGTATCTTCCTTTCATAGGTAGGTTCACTTGATGGCATTGCTTAAGTTTCCTGTTATGTTTATAGGTTGTTTTGCTTTTCTTTCTTTCTTTTTTTTTTTGCTAGTTGCTTTACGACGCACCGACACAGATAGGTCTTATGGCTACAATGGGATGGGAAAGGCCTAAGAGTTGGAAGGAAGCGGCCGTGGCCTTAATTAAGCTACAGCCCCAGCATTTGCCTGGTGTGAAAATGGGAAACCACGGAAAACCATCTTCAGGGCTGCCGACAGTGGGGCTCGAACCCACGATCTCCCGGATGCAAGCTCTCAGCCGCCCGCCTCTACGCGCACGGCCAACTCGCCCGGTTTTTTGCTTTTCTGATTTCGGCATGCTGATTGTATCTAAGCGATCAAATGCACCTGCACATACTTCTGTTTCATTTACATCATCATTGCCGTCATCATCACAGTCTTACCAATCCCCTTTTGAAGGAAAAGCCTTTCTCATCACCATCATCGAAGTTCTTCGATTCTGGGTAGTCATCATCCATGACGGCCTCACACTTTACCTGATCTCATCGAATGACCTAGATAAGGGACGTCCTCTTCTCCATGATCCACTTTTCGGATACTACTCCCTTATTGCTTTTGTCCATTTCTGGAAATTAGATCAGTTATCAGATATATGGTCCATTTTCAGAAGTTCTTTTATACGAAGATATTTTTCGTTTGTTTACGTTATAACGGTTCAAATCCCGTTATGTCCGTACTATTATTATTTTATCTGTGAGATTACTGTTATTGTATTATAATTATTATTCAGTTCAATTCTGCAATGTTTGTCGCTTGCGTGATTGTAGTTAAATGTATGCATATATACTTATGTGTAGATTAACACTAAAGACATGTACAGTAAGAGTTGCTGTATATCAGATGTGGATATGACATTCCTACATTGCGCAATACTGGCCTTACTGACAAGTCGTCGCTACGTCATCGTGCGTATTTAGCGGTGAGCTCACGTTCTTGGAGATACCTACTGGGTGCTGCGGGCGATTTCGCCATAGTGTGTAATATTTGTCACGAGGTGGGAGTAGATCATTACGTAGGTGTGTCAACCAGTCTATATAAGGTGGCTGCATATTGTAGCGTCAGTCATTAGTTAAACGGAAGTTGAACAGTAAAGAAGTCATAGGGATGCAGAGGCCTCAGTCGGTCAGTCAACGAGAGTCAACGAGAGTCAACGAGAGTGAACGAGATGGAGAAAGTTAGCCATTAGTCTTTGGTCATTGAGAGAGTGAGGCCACAGTTGGTTGGTCACTTAGTTGAAGATACGGACGGGAAGGCTTACCATGGAGTCATAGAAGGATACACTTGCAATGAAGTCATACAGTACAGACTTACCAAGAAGTCATATGATATGGAGAAGAAGCAGTCACACGGATATATCACCAAATTAGGCTTGATACATCTACAGTAAACACCAGATCAAATGAATACGTCTTAATTACACTCAAAGTGTTGAAGGTACAGTCAAGTGAACCAGTGAGGAATATATTTCGTGTAAAACTGTTAAATGTCCGGTCAAGAAGAATTCAAATTCACGCCTAGTTTCTTTCAGTTTTAATGTCATAATTTCACATTCTCATCTGTTTTATCGCAACAAGACTTACTATTTTTCTATACAATTTAAAGAATATATTTTGTTCTATCAAATGAATTCATCGTAGTATTTCAATAACAGAATTAGATAACCTCAAATTTAATGGGGAAACCGAACGCCAATCTCCTTTTCCCAGAACTTATATGGTATGTTGTCACAAGTAAGCTTAATACCCCACACCCTAGAGATATTTAAGATTCTCATTCTATTATTGCTGCACTGAGTTGTAGCTGGCGCCCTTCAAATAACGTATGTGTAAGTAAGCAGGTAAGATCTAAGTGTGAGTACAACGTCCGACGATAGTGTATTTTATTTAATGAATATTAATTTTCATACTTTGCACTTTAAATTCAGATTAGTATGTTTTCAAGTAAGTAAACGAGTCACGAACACTTACAATGTCCACCTATGAACGCTGTCCATTTCGTTGAAATATCCTTATTAAAAAGGTCCAGCATGAATATATATTATAAATAAATATTAACTTTCTATCAATTCGGTCTTTCTGTCTAATTACCAGAAATGGACAAAATAACGTATCTTTGAGTCACTGGTTGCCTAATTTTTGGTTTGTTGAAGGTTCAATTTAAATTTCTGTGACACAAAAATAGGGGAAACGAAAATTCAAGAAAAATGTTGAAAAATTATGTATAATAAACATTAACATACCTGTTGACAGAAAGTTCATTTTTATTAATCTTCATGTGGATCATTCTTTTGGGGTCACTGTGTAATTTATTACGACATGGGATGGCTCTTCGATAACGCGAAATATCGTTCTCATCTTTGGAATTTGGGTAATTTCCGATTTTAAAAACTCCCCTTTGGTTAAATAACGTATCTTCGTGTCACTGGTTACCTAAAATTTGGTATGACTGGCTGGAAATTCGAGGACTATCCCATTTTGTATGCCAGATGTAGTATCAGACCTATCTGTTTGTTGGACTAATCGAACGCTGGCATTTAAAACGATAGGGTATTTAGTATATGGACACTTTTGTTGTGAGGTTATAACAGTGGGGATATTTTCTGATGGACCTTGCGTTTATCTTGGAAGGCCCAGCTCCACTGCATGGACCACATCTTCTATTGAACATCCTTTATTCCAAACTAGCAGGAGTACCCAGCGCTACCCGGGTACTATTTTTAATGTTTACTATTAGGATTTGTATTACCTGTTAATTATAAATTGTTATAGATTTCTTTATTATGATATTGACTGATATTTTACCAAATATATTTTGCTTTTAGAGTTATTGTATATGTGTTTAATTTTAAGTTTCAGATTATTCTGTTTCGCGTTAAACTTAGTCCTTGTGGCAGTCCAGATTGTCTGGGAAGTACTAGATTTTTACAATGCCGTAAATAACAAGAATAAGTGATAACTGTATTTACGCGTTGGGCTATTTACATGAAATAGCCAGCCACACCATTCCAACTGCCATCGGGACTGTCGCCAATCAGCCTTTCAGCCACGAAATATGTGGATTCAACACTAATCTCGGTCATTTCGAGTATTTTCAATAATAGTAATCATAATAATGTTTAGTTTATTTTCCGGGTTGAACCGTGTTGTTCTTTTCTGTACATTACGTATAGTGTGCCGACGTTGCAGTATTCATTGTCGAGGTGCCTGAAATACCCCTACTCGATCTGAGGTAATCAGTCTCCCAGGCAGCAATAATAATAATAATAATAATAATAATAATAATAATAATAATAATAATAATAATAATAATAATATATAGAGAGAGAGAGGAGGGAAAGAAAGATCACACGCACCGTACTTGGTCCAAACTACAAAAAATGGCTTCTACATTAGAAATTCCAGGCAAGAAGTATACTCTAAGATAGAGAAGATCACGGACACAATGCGTAAAGGTAGAGTTCGCTTCTACAGTCATATACGACGGATGATCGACTCTCGATGGACGAAACGTATCTTCAGTATATTTGACTCAAAACCAAAAAAACGGCAATGCCATGGTACGTTCATGTCAAGAAAGATCTTAAGGAATTGGGCCTACAAGCAGAAGATGCACAAGACCGAAATCTTTTCAGAGCAGCCATCAAGACTTTTGGGACTTTCCGGGACGAAAAACGGTCAACTGGTGCTAAATGGACAGAAGAACGTCGTGCTAAACACAGTGAGCTAATGAAGACGATGTGGATCAAGCGAAAAATGAACAAATGCCAGAATGAAAAGCGAGGCCTATCGTGGTCCCTAGTTGGCCGATTAGCGAAGTTAAATAATAATAATAATAATAATAATAATAATAATAATAATAATAATAATAATAATAATAATAATAATAATAATAAATATGTTATGAATTTTACGTTCCGCTGAGGCCCACCGTCGGTTGAAGTGTGAGACCAGTGCTCAATCCCAATTTTATTTCCTCCTCCTTCGTGAATAAACGTTCTTATGTGGAGCATGGTCTTCAGTTGAAGCTGCGACACCACTGCTACTGCAGAGGTGTGAGCGTGAGATTCGCGCTTACATTACCAGACGGCGGTGTGGTAACTACTTCTGGTTCTCGGAGACGTCGAGGGACTAGTATTTTGTCTCACACGAGAACTTGCAAAGAGTAAGACAGGGACTCGTGTCCTTAACTTCGCGAGTTTTGCGATATGATTCTCACATTTCACCTTATTATAGGGACTTGTCACGGCCTCGTGTCCATGTACGTCGCACTCTCCACATGTTAGACCTTCTGCATGCTGTTCTAAACTCAGGTGTACCGGATTACCTCTCATCAAACTTTAATTACCTTTCCTCCTATCATAATTAAGACACACGATCTGTCTCCTCTTTAACTATATCTCTCAGCCACTCCAGGACTTACAAACACGCCTTTGTAGTCACCGCCGCTAGGCTGTGGAATAACCTCCCTGCTGCCATTAGGAATTTGCGTTCTTGTAGGAGATTTGAGATGGATTGCCGAAATCACTTGCTGAATACTTCTAGCTGACTTGTACGATGAGTGAAGTGTGAAAGAGCACGTGAATGAGAATATTTTTTTAAAAAATGTAGAAATTTATTTGCTACTAATAGGCTTTTACTGTGTTTCCTTATTTTATTAAGATATTACCACTGATAGTTTTATAATTATTATCATGTTCACTTATATTGTCATGTTGTACATTCTGTAATTATTTCTACTATTACAATCTCCATATTTGCTACTAGTACTATATTATTAAAAGAGATTTGTTTTTGTTTGTTTTTAAATGTTGTGGTTATGTGTAAGAGAGGTCGGCCCCGCGGTGAAGGGGTAGCGTATCTGCCCCTTACCTGGAGGCCCCAGGTTCGATTCCCGGCAGGGGCATGGATTTTTTCTTCAATCTGGAGGTTGGTTCGAGGTCCACTCAGCCTACGTGATTACAGTTGAGGAACTATCTGACGGTGAGATGGCGGCCCCGGTCTAGAAAGCCAAGAATAATGGCCGCCAGGATTCTTCGTGCTGACCACACGACACCTTGTATTCTGCAGGCCTTCAGACTGAGGAACGGTCGCTTGGCTGCCAAAGGCCCTTCGAGGCTCTTGCACCGTTGGGTGTGGTTTTGGCAGTGTAAGAGAGGGCCTTGATCCCTAACTTCGCCACGAATAAAGACGAACTAAAATGAATCATTTATCTATTTCTCTACTTTAACATGCCCCTAAATCTACCGACAGGAGGCTGACGTATTTTGAGCACCTTCAAATATCACCGAACTGAGCCAGGATTGAACTTGCCAGCTAGAGCTCAAAAGGCCAGCGCTCTTCCAGGGAGCTACTCAGACCAGCATATATGGGAAAATGGCCTATATTTCATACATCGTTGTAACAATACTATACTTACAATGAAATTATAGTTATCACATTAAGGTATAATGGCGTATACAGTGAGTCACAGTGAAACTCATACACCAGCAGAATATTTTTTGAGCATTTGCCAACAAATATATATTTTTCACTTCAAGATGGTTTTAACTCTGTTGTAACGATACATAATTTTCTACTACAGTATTTCTTTCTTTGCTTTTTGCTTTACGTCGCACCGACACAGATAGGTCTTATGGCGACGATGGAACAGGAAAGGCCTAGGAATGGGAAGGAAGCGGCCGTGGCCTTAATTAAGGTACAGCCCAAGCATTTGCCTGGTGTGAAAAGGGAAACCACGGAAAAACATCTTCAGGGCAGCCGACAGTGGGATTCGAACCCACTATCTCCCGAATGCGAGCTCACAGCTGTAAGTCCCTAACCGCACGGCCGATTCGCCCAGTACTACATTATTCAAAATTAACTTAAATATATTATTTCACAAAGGAAATGTCTGACTCGTTGGCTGCATGGTCAGCGTACTAGCCTTCGGTTTAGAAGGTCCCAGATTCGATTCCCAGCTGGGTCGGGGATTTTAACCTTCACTGGTTAATTTTAATGGCCCGAGGGCTGGGTGTTTGTGCTGTCCCCAACATCCCACATAACACTATCGTCCACCACAATAACACGCAGATACCTAAACATGGCAGATGCCACCCACCCTCATCGGAGGGTCTGCCTTACAAGGGCTGTACTCGGCCAGAAATAGCCACAAATAATAATAATAATAATAATAATAATAATAATAATAATAATAATAATAATAATAATAAATTATAATTAATAATAATATATTATATATTATATATATTATATATTATATATTATATATTATATATTATATATTATATATTATATATTATATATTCTTAAACATACACAGAAAGAGATCACATTGAAACCCATACACCTACGTTAGATCCTTGAAGCTCGGAATAAGACACCATCACCTACAAACTATTTTGTTGGATATCCCTTGGGTCATCTAACATATCTCAAACGAGCAGGCATGGATAGTACCAATTTTTCGCAGTATGATGGACTTATTTTCTCCCATCCTTTGCTTGAAGCAGCTTTCAGGTCATCTTTGTCGTAAATCTTACGATTCCATATTGCCACTTCTAAGTTATCATATAACATACAAAGTTTATTCCACCTACTCAATACTGTACAGTAATTGCAATGTTTATAAATACATTGCAATATATTATCAAGGTACTAGTTTCGACCCTATATGGGTCATCATCAGCCTAACTAAGATACACTTATGGATTTGTTTATAACCTTCAATTCTAAGTTATGCCACAAATTGCCTGTAACATTTAAATCTGGTGACTGAGGAGGTGTTTACAGCACCTTTGGACAGTTATACAGGAGCCACATTCTCACTACTTGAGCTTTGTGCTTGTGGTCGTTATCCTGATAGTATTTGTATTGGTAGTGTATTCCACGCTTTTGAGCACTAAGAGGCAAATCGTTTTTCAGTATGTCCATTATCCATTATCCCGTCAGTGAAAGTCAACTTCACTACATCACTAGCTGTCATACACCCCCACACATTAACAATATCTCATCCACAGTATTTAGTACTTCGACGCATATTGGTATGTTTCAGCTCTTCATTCGGTTTTATCCATCCAGTAACTTTCCCATCTGATCCACAGAGACTGAATTTGCTTCCACTGCTAATATTACCGTTTTCAAGAAGTCAAGGCCTCGGCTGTTACTTTTCCTGGTAATGCGCGTAATTGGGCTTTCTTCCCTGTATGTTCCTCAACCATCACAATAAATTTTGGAGCACTAATTATTCGATTATTCCTAACCTTTCGTAGTACCCAACGATCCTCTGTGGAATTAAAAGTTTCTTTTCTGACTTTGTCCTTATTTTCTATCCGGTTGGTACTTGCATACTTATCTAAAACACACTAAACAGTTGAATGACTTCTGTTCACAATTTTGCCAATTTCTCTTAATTCTTTTCCTGTTTTATAATGAAAAAAACATAATCTCCTTCTCTTGTTTCGAAGACTGGCCTCTCTGATAGCTCATCAGTACACTATAACTTGCATTTGCTTTGCAACCCTTGACGATAGACTAAACTTGTCTCCTGCGTTTCGTATTGCACATGACAGTCAAACATACGGTGTCTATACCTGTCCATCGAGATCTGTATCAGTTTCGTTTTGTCCTCGAGTAGCAGCATAATACCAATGAATCAGATATACTTGCGTTAATTTATGGACAAGATAACTAACAAACAGTGACATAATATTACAAATACAAATACAACCACCGAACTTTCTGTTCACAACGAAACAAATAAATTACAATCGTGCAAGAGTTTCATTGTGACTCACTGTATCTCAAGCAAAATGTATCATCACCCAGTGTCTTTGTCCTCATATTACTGGGAGGCTAACTTTATAACCCTCACAACCTTCCTTACATGCGAATATGTACTGAATAGAGAACAGAAGAATAGGACAGTAATATTATCATAGTCCGTTAAGTGATTTCTTTCTTTCTTTCTTAATCTGGTTACCCTCCAGGGTTGGTTATTCCCTCGGGCTCAGCGAGGGATCCCACCTCTACCGCCTCAAGGGCAGTGTCCTGGAACGTGAGACATTGGATCGGGGGGATACAACTGGGGAGAATGAGCAGTATCTTGCCCAGGCGGCCTCACCTGCTATGCTGAACAGGGCATTGGTAGGCGATGGGAAGAGGGAAGGAAGCGGTCGTGGCTTTAAGTTAGGTACCATCCCGGCATTTGCCTGGAGGAGAAGTGGGAAACCACGGAAAACCACTTCCAGGATGGCTGAGATGGAAATCGAACCCACCTCTAATCAGTTGACCTCCCGAGGCTGAGTGGACCCCGTTCCAGCCATCGTGCCACTTTTAAAATTTCGTGGCAGAACCGGGAATCGAACCCGGGCCTCCAGGGGTGGCAGCTAATCACACTAACCACTACACAACAGAGGCGGACAAGTTAAGTGGTTACAGTGGATAAATACAACCCAGTTGCTGTGGTGGGTTGAACTGAGATCCCTTACCGCAACTTTTAGCACTAGAGCCACTATTCACCAACATCGGTTACATTTGCTGTTATCTTACTTTTCCAAAACTCGGATAATGTCATTATCTCGGATAAAGCTCACTTCTGTATTCACCACAGAATTATTATCTCGCTTTACTAAAACTAAGTTTTCGTTTCGATCTGAATCTGAACCTTAATTTTTTCATACTAACGCACGGAAAACAAATTATTGCAATGTAAAGAACTTTTGATTTCATTCAGGGTTTGCAAACAATTTATCTTAAATTATGTTCGCTATTGACAAGAAGCGAAGAAAGAAGCCTAATATGACAATCCTAGAGAGTCAATTGTTATTGAATTTGGTGACAGAAAACATTAACAACATAGAGAATAAGAAAATAGATTATAGCCGACACAATGCATAGGCTATTTCACTAAAAAAATAAGGCAAGTTTGTAAGGTGTAAGGTAAGGGTGTATTTTGCCCGAAGGCAGGTCCGAACCTCCACAGAGGTGTGGCTAAGCCGGAGTTTACGTACGGTAAAGGTAATCGCCCACTGCAGGGAACCGCGCCGCGCCGCGCGGAACAAGCTTGTGGAACATTCCACGGGCCATTTTCCGAGACTTCGCCCATACAGCACACCTCACCGCGCCGCGCCGCCTCTCTCCAGTTGGGGAAGTGCAGCTCACGCAGAAATATGAGTTCCAGTTCCGAGGAGGACTTCTTATTTGCGGTTGCGATATTTGCAAATGAGGAAGAAGGAAAACGCGAAAGAAAAGTTTGGGTCCACAACATTTGTGAGAAAGGGAAACATACGGAGAGTTTCACCATTTATTTCCTGATCTACTAAAGGACCGAAGTAAATTTTCCCACTGCTTTCGTATGTCCCAAGAAAAATTCTATGAACTATTGAACCTAGTTAAGCCGTGTGTACCGAGTTCGATAGCTGCAGTCGCTTAAGTGCGGCCAGTATCTAGTGTTCGGGATATAGTAGGTTCGAACCCCACTGTCGGCAGCCCTGAAAATGGTTTTCCGTGGTTTCCCTTTTTCACACCAGGCAAATGCTGGGGCTGTACCTTAATTAAGGTCACGGCCACTTCCTTCCCACTCCTAGCCCTTTCCTGTCCCATCGTCGCCATATGACCTATCTGCGTCGGTGCTACATGAAGCAACTAGCAAATAAAAAAGCCGTGTGTAGAGCGAGAAAATAATATCACCTTTCGCCGAGAAAGGCGTACAGTGCACAATACCACTAACCGCGTGAAGGTACGAGCGTGCTGGCACTAGTCGAGGACTCACGAAGACTGCCGAAACGCCACGAAACCACATTCTTTCAGTTATTCCTTCCTTCTACCCTCGCCCATACAAGCGCGCCGAAAGGAAAAAGTTCCGTTCCAGAAACCTGGAGGCTTCTGGCGCGAAAATTCCACAAGCATGTTCCGCGCGGCGCGGCGCGGCTCCCTGCAGTGGGCGTTAAGCCATTTCATTTCACAAGAAGCAGACCACGGAAATTTCTTCTCGGCTGCGCTGCGCTGCGCGGCGCGGTGTAGTGGGCGATTACCTTAAGGTGGCCAGTTCCTTTCCGCTCCTCCATTCCCTTAACCCCCACCAACAGCGCGTGGCAACCCATCCAAATCTTGACCACTCCCAATGTTGCTTAACTTCGGAGAGCTCACGGGATCCGGTGTTTCAACACGGCTACGGCCGTTGGCATTATTCCTTAATTCTTCAATAAAAAGTCATCCTGTCGTGTACCGTACAAGATACAGCTATAATCGAGAATTCATCATAGGTTTACCTATATGCTGGAAATTCCAGGTTATGTTCGGTCATGGAAAATACTGACAGTGTCGAAGCGTTAAATAATCTAAAGTGTGTTTCAAAATCCATGTTATCGTAATCCTCAAAGGATGTACTCACCTAGAGCTTTCTATTGCAGTACCTTGGTTATATTCCTCGTCTCTGAGATTTTCTCTTTAAATATTTCAGCCGTCTACGGGCTTCCATATTGAAAGCCTATTATCTTAGATTACCTGTTTTACCGGCCAACATATCTCCGGTAAAATTTTAAACCGAGATAATAAGCGTTATCCAAGATAATGTTTTTTGTGAATACACTTGTAACTGTTAGCCCGGTTTTCTTGGCTTTAAACCAAGATGATGAATAGAGGCCTAACATCACGAGTTATTTACACTGCCCTAAGAATAGGAAACGTCACGTCGAAAACCGGTATACCGACATACGAAGAAAATTACTGGGAAGGAGTCAGCCAAGAACTCACCGTACTAGCTGTAGGGTAGCTTAATGTTCAGCACTCTTGTAATTCCCTCCTTTTTACTGTGTTTTAGGTGAATACGCCAATTTAGGCATGGATGGATTGGTGAATCATATCCGTGAAAAGTACGGAAATATTGCAAAGGTGACTCATCTACATGGCATAAATGATATGGTGTTTGTGTTCGATCCCAAGGACGTGGAAAATGTAAGTAACTTATGATTAACCGCTTTTAGTTACTGCAGACGAAAGGAATTATAGTGGGAAAACAGATATGGAATTTTACTGGAGAAAAGTTGGCCTGTAAACCAGGAAATATAAGATCAGAGGCTTTCAAAATGGCAATTCCTTATGTGTATCAGCTATTTTCGAGACCATTTTTGGTATGCTGTTCAATCAATCAATCAATCAATCAATCAATCAATCAATCAATCAATCAATCAATCAATCAATCAATCAATCAATCAATCAATCAATCAATCAATCAATCAATCAATCAATCAATACTGATCTGCATTTAGGGCAGTCGCCCAGGTGGCAGATTCCCTATCTGTTGCTTTCCTAGCCTTTTCCGAAATGATTTCAAAGAAATTGGAAATTTATTGAACATCTCCCTTGGTAAGTTATTCCAATCCCTAACTCCCCTTCCTATAAATGAATATTTGCCCCAGTTTGTCCTCTTGAATTCCAACTTTATCTTCATATCGTGATCTTTCCTACTTTTATAAACGCCATTCAAACCTATTCGTCTACTAATGTCATTCCACGCCATCTCTCCGCTGACAGGTCGGAACATACCACTTAGTCGAGCAGCTCTTCTTCTTTCTCTCAGTTCTTCCCAACCCAAACATTGCAACATTTTTGTAACGCTACTCTTTTGTCGGAAATCACCCAGAACAAATCGAGCTGCTTTTCTTTGGATTTTTTCCAGTTCTTGAATCAGGTAATCCTGGTGAGGGTCCCATACACTGGAACCATACTCTACTTGGGGTCTTACCAGAGACTTATATGCACTCTCCTTAACATCCTTACTACAACCCCTAAACACCCTCATAAACATGTGTAGAGATCGGTACCCTATATTTACAATCCCATTTATGTGATTACCCCAGTGAAGATCTATCCTTATATTAACACCTAGATACTTACAATGATCCCCAAAAGGAACTTTCACCCCATCAACGCAGTAATTAAAACTGAGAGGACTTTTCCTATTTGTGAAACTCACAACCTGACTTTTAGCCCCGTTTATCAACATACCATTGCCTGCTGTCCATCTCACAACATTTTCGAGGTCACGTTGCAGTTGCTCACAATCTTGTAACTTATTTATCACTCTATAGAGAATAACATCATCCGCAAAAAGCCTTACCTCCGATTCCACTCCTTTACTCATATAATTTATATATATAAGAAAACATAAAGGTCCGATAACACTGCCCTAAGGAACTCCCCTCTCAGTTAGTACTTTTACGAAGTACAAAGAGACTAGCTGCCATACAGGGACAGCAAGTCACTTTGTATATGGTTAAAATGGTAAGGCGAGTTCAGAAAGGAAAAAAATATTAAAATTAATTGTACTTTTCATAAATTTGTTGGGGGGACATAATTACGAACACAATTTTGGTAGTATAGTTTTTGTAGTGTTTATGTGGACCAACTGTACGTAGACGAATGTAAATATAGTGGGAACACACAGATGGAACGATTTCACTGAGTAATAGGGTTAGAATGGAAAGTGAGTAAGGTACCTTCTGACTAGACGGAAGCAGTAATTGAAGACATGGATGGAAGAAGGGCGTAACTCAAAAAACACTCTTTTGAGATAAATGAGTTTAAAGAATTATAACATCAAACACTTTTCTCAGAAATACAAAATTGTGGTATATTATACTTAACTATATTCTTGATTATTTCATAATATGTACATCAAAAATATTTATACATTTTTTGGTTTGTTGTCAATTTTGTATTTTGGAGTTACGCCCTTATTCCATTTTCAAGAATAATTTTCATTGCAAATTAATGTTTTTTACATTGTTAGAAGCCTGTAGACAAGTTTTACAGGTTAGAACATTTGACAGGGCACAATATATTATTAGGGGAGTCACTATATCGAGAATTTCCTACTCCCACAGATTCAGCTCCCCGGAAAATATTTTCAAACCATGCACGTGCATCTGCGCATAGAAAGCTTACTAAATCTTTAACAACTTTTAATTTTCTGGGTTCAATACCTACACGAGGGACTGGAAAGCTATCCAAATTATCTTACAGACCATATATCCATCAATAACTGAAACTTGTCATGAAACGTAATATTATAATTCTGGCTTCCTGATACAGTTCCTTCAGGAGAGTGACATAATATGACATACTTTGGAATTGAAATCTTAAGTCCTTTTGTTTGTGGTGTTGTAAATGACAGTGGGCTGAGAACGGCAGATCATTCTGATAGTAAGGATTTAGTATCCGAATCATCTGAGGTTTCATTTGGTAAATATTCACTGTCATCTGCTGAAATATCAGATGTTTCTCCTCCTGACATTACTCCTGCGTCAGCTGTTTCGAGTCTGATGAGTGATGATTGCTGGCTCGCCCTAAGTCAGCCTTGGAGCGTATTTTAAGTCGGACATGAGTAATATTTGGAACAACGGCGCAACTCAATATAGCACATCACACACCATCTATTGACACTACCGATAAGCCATTTAGGTAGTATCTAGAAGAGCCTCCAAGGAACGTATATATGCAATTTACCGAATAACGCCACAACCTGACTTAAGCCCTTCTTCCATCCATGTCTTCAATTGCACTTACCTACAAAGAAGGGAGCTGGAAGGATTGCAATAATTATCGTGGTATTTCGATGATCCGTATACCAGGCAAGGTGTTCACATGCATTTTGGAGATTAAAATAAAACAATTTTGGTTTTCATCTCTCTCTCTTTGCACAAGTTCTTTGCATATTGTAACGGTTCAAATCCCGTTACAAGATGATATCTGTATTATTATTATTATTATTATTATTATTATTATTATTATTATTATTATTATTATTATTATTATGTCCGTATTATTATTATTTTACCTGTGAGATTACTATTATTTTGTTATAAATATTATTCAATTCCATTATGCATTGCTTGTCGCTTGCGTATTTGTGATTGATTGTATGCATATATACGTATATGTAGATTAACATTAAATACCTGTACAGTGAGAGTTTCGATATATCAGATGTGGATGTGACGTTGTTATATTTTGCACTACTGGCGATTCTGCCAAGTCATTGCTACGTCATGGCTACGTCATCGTGAGCTTTTAGCAATTCGCTCAGAGACTCAGCCGCCCCAGGGGATTTCACCATTACATGCAACGGTTTGAGGCGTTGTGGGAGTATGTCATTGTTATTTCTGGAGATTACGTAGCTGTGTCAACCAACGTCTATAAAAAGTGGATGCATATTGTAGCTTCAGTCATTAGTTAAACGGAAGCTGAACAGTGAAGAAGTCTACGAGATGAAGAGGCCTCAGTCGGTCGGTCAACGAGTGTGAACGAGAGATGGAGAAGACTCAGTGAGCCATTAATCATTGGTCATTGAGAGAGTGAGGCCAAAGTTGGTTGGTCACTTAGTTGAAGACACGGACGCAAGGGCTTACCATGGAGTCAGAGAGGGATACCACCTACTATGAGGTAATACCATATTGACTTACAAAGAAGTCAGATGATATGGAGAAGAAGCAGTCACAAGGATGTATCACCAAGTTAGGCGTGACACATCTACAGTAAACACCAGATCAAAAGAATACGTCGTAATTACACTCAAAGTGTTGAAGGTACAGTCAAGTGAATCAGTGAGGGAAATATTTCGTATAAATTGTTAAATGTCCGGTCAAGAAGAATTCAAATTCATGCCTAGTTTCATTCAGTTGCAAAGTCATAATTTCATACTCTCATCTGTGTTATCGCAACAAAACTTACTATTTTTTATATATTATTTAAAGAATATATTTTGTTCTATCAAACGAATTCATAGTTTTATTTCAATGAGAGTAAAATATCTTAACCTCAAATTAATGGGGAAACCGAACGCCAATCTCCTCTTCCCAGGACTTATATGGTATGTTGTCAAAAGTAAGCTTATTACCCCACACCCTGTTAGTTAGTTTAGTATTAAATAGTCTCATTTGGCTCCGCAACGTGGTGCACGAATAAATTCATAACTTGGTCTGAATGACAGCATATCATAGGTTCATTTTGGGAAGAGTATGCACATTTAAGCCAACGGAATTATTATCGGTAAATGTCAGGAGTGTAACTTTGTGATATATATTTGTATTTTGGGGATATGTCAAGGGATTTGAAGAGGGAAATTAATTTGAGGTCGCGTACTATCACTAGTGAACCAGAGATGGACAAGGAAGAAAATAAGTCATGTGACGACGAGGTCATTGCTTCTGCGGACATCCAAGGTGAAATTCAGAGTAGGGAGCAGGTGAATACGATGGGTGCTTCTGAGGTAATTCAGGAAAGTGCAGAAATTGAGAAGCACACAGGAACTCAAAAGGAAATCGCGGGGGGAATGAACCAAGATTTTGTTAATTTGTTCATGGCCAAAATGGACAAGTTCAGCGAAAATTTAAATAAACACATGAATGAATTACTTGAAAATAGGAATAGACAGATGAAAGAATTAATTGGAAGTTATAAAGAAAATTTTAATGTGAGCATTAATAAAATAGATTCTAAGATATTAGAGATAAACAATCAAACATCTAAGTCAGAATATGTTAGAAAGTAAGTCAAATGAAGAATGTGTTAAAATGGGAGGTAAAATGAAGTTGAATCGGAGCAATATTCATATTCAGATTGAGCATGTCAAAGGAGCATTTTCAGAGAATATCGTAGAATTATGTAATAAAATTTCTAGTAATCGGGAAGAAATTCATGAGGTAGTCGAGAAGAGATTGGACAAGATTTGCAATGCCGTTGGGGAAGATACGAGGGAACAGATTAGTAGTAATGAACAAATTGAAAGCAAACTTGTGGGGGTCGCTGAACTACGGAACGAACAGGAAACGCTATCACAACAGGTGAGAGAGAGAGAGGAGGAATTGCAGGAAGAAGTGAGAATAGAGGAAGAGAAGGCTGAGAGAGGAGCGGAAGAAGAAATTTTGAGTTGCCAGGAAGTGATACGGCAAGAAGGTACAGGTGAGATGGCAGGAGAAGAGATAGTAGCGAGTGGTTTGTTCAGTAGGGATCGTGATTTAACCGGGTTTTCTGGAAAACAGTTCAGTACTACAGAATTTGTGAAAATAGTTGAGAAAAGATTTGCAAGTAAGTCGAGGAATAATATTAATGAATGGGAATATGTGTTGGAGATTTTGTCTAGTGTTTTTATTGGTGAAAGTAAAATGTGGTTTCGAGTGTACTGGGATAATATGTCTAATTTAGGAGAATTTAAAGACAATTTCATTGACAGGCTTTGGGAAGAATGTTTACAGGGGCGAGAGAGAGAGCGCATGATATCTGGGGAAAGTAGTATAGTAGAGAGAGGGGGGAAAATGTTAGCCGAATATCAGAGGAGAGGTGGTAATCCTGATGAGCAGAGGATTAATAGTTGTGTCGATGGTGATAGGGGTCAGATGAGTAACCAGTGAGAATCGGAAGATGGGAGGCGTATGTATTTGAGTTATGAGAGAGAAGGTCGAAAGCGTAACCAGAGAGAATCTGAAGATGGGAGGCGTACGGGTTTGAGTTATCAGAGAGACGATGATAGTCTTAATATGAAGGTTATCAAGGTATCGTTATCGAGCCAGAGTATTTAAGATTCACAGGGAATCGGGTAAATTAAGTGAACAGTCTGAAGGTAGTAGATGAACAGGTATGTAGTATAAGTAGTTATGTAGTGAAAGTAGATTTAAGAGTAGTGTGATTGTGACCTAAGTAATGTTAAGTGAGATATTTAAGTACGGTAACAACGTAGTCGTAGATAATGAAGTAATTAATGGTAGCAGTAAGTTAGACGTAAGAAGTGATCTGTTAAAGTGATGTAAGTACTTGTAATACTGGGAATATACTGTCAGTAGTGAAGTAGTAACTCCGATGATAGAAATTGTGAGATGAAGAAGGTAAATGAAGGTTCTATTAGATATTATAACAGCCGTTGTGTAAGTCAAAGTGAGTAAATAAGATAGCGGTACCAATCACAATTGAAGATAATTGTAAGTTTCAGCTATGCCTTGTTGTACCAGATCATGTGTATTCAGTTATTTTAGGAGCTGACTTGGTTGCAAATTATGGAAGTAGAGTAGACTTTAATTTAGGTAGTGTGTGTTTGTTCTGGGAGTATAACTAGCAAAGAAGTACGTGTTAATTATGATGGTCTGAGGTAATTGTTTGGTAACGTGTGTTCTTTGAAAGATTTGAGAGGTAAGTGAAGTTGTTCCTAGTGAGAGGAAATGTTAGTGTGGGTTACGTGTCTATTACGACCAGTATCCGAGAGATAGTCGGTATAAGGTAGTGACGTGAGGTAATTTTAGTGATTTACAGGAGGAGTAATTGTGTTCGATGTTAGGTAAGCATCGAGATGTATTTAGTGGTAAGTGAGGAAGAACACGTATATAAATAAATTTGTAGTACATGACCATTTATCATTTGTGGGAGGTAAGTACCCCATTCAACTTAAAAATGCTAGTGAAGTCTAAGAACAAACGAACATTATGCTGGATTACGGAATAATTGAACCATCTTATAGTCCTTTAATTGTTGTTGCCAAGAAGGATGTGATTTATTGAGATATGTAAGTTAATGAGGGCAAAATTGATTCAGTTTGAGTGACAGAGTGCTACTCAAAGTTCCATTTCATCATCTGCAGGGGCGGGAAATATGTTGAAGTTATTCTTTTGTGTCAGGGGTATTTCACAATTGTGAACCGTATGGGGAAGTGTGCATATTCCTTAAAGATCAGGAAGGGGATATTGTCGGTACTTACAACATTAAGAATTTAAAGAAGTACTTCAGGTGAGATTTGTTGAGATAAGAATAAGATGATTAAATTTTGTGAGAAACAGGCAAAATAAAACTAACATATATGAATTTGCGTGTGAACCAAGTGTCGTATTGGAGTATAGGAAGAATAAGTGCTACATTGTCATGTGTTGTGTGGCAAAACGGAGAACAGGACATTGGACAGTTATGTGCGATAACAATATGCGAGAAAAGTTCTCATATAAGTGAATTTTCACAAAATGTTTTGATATGTTAAAAAAAGAAGAATGTAGTACAATCAAGTAAAATTATTTGTATGTATTTAATCAAGTGCTATACTCTTGTGATTTGTATGAGGGAAAAAGAGAATGGGACACTGGACAGTTATCTACGATGGCAATGTGCGAAAAAAATTCTCATATATGTGATGTTTTATAAAATGTATGGATGTTGAAAAAGAAAATTTTTGTTGTATACTCCTTTAAAGTGTTTATCTGTGTCAGTGTTATATATATATAATTTTGTTCATAAATCAATCGATTCTTTGTTCTTCGATTTATTTATGAGGGAGGCGAATTCTAACGGTTCAAATCCCGTTACAAGATGATATCTGTATATTTATTATTTGATCTGTATTATTATTATTATTATTATTATTATGTCCGTATTATTATTATTTTATCTGTGAGATTACTATTATTTTGTTATAATTATTATTCAATTCCATTATGCATTGCTTGTCGCTTGCGTATTTGTGATTGAGTGTATGCATATATACGTATATGTAGATTAACATTAAATACCTGTACAGTGAGAGTTTCGATATATCAGATGTGGATGTGACGTTGTTATATTTTGCACTACTGGCGATTCTGCCAAGTCATTGCTACGTCATGGCTACGTCATCGTGAGCTTTTAGCAATTCGCTCAGAGACTCAGCCGCCCCAGGGGATTTCACCATTACATGCACCGGTTTGAGGCGTTGTGGGAGTATGTCATTGTTATTTCTGGAGATTACGTAGCTGTGTCAACCAACGTCTATAAAAAGTGGATGCATATTGTAGCTTCAGTCATTAGTTAAACGGAAGCTGAACAGTGAAGAAGTCTACGAGATGAAGAGGCCTCAGTCGGTCGGTCAACGAGTGTGAACGAGAAATGGAGAAGACTCAGTGAGCCATTAATCATTGGTCATTGAGAGAGTGAGGCCAAAGTTAGTTGGTCACTTAGTTGAAGACACGGACGCAAGGGCTTACCATGGAGTCAGAGAGGGATACCACCTACTATGAGGTAATACCATATTGACTTACAAAGAAGTCAGATGATATGGAGAAGAAGCAGTCACAAGGATGTATCACCAAGTTAGGCGTGACACATCTACAGTAAACACCAAATCAAAGGAATACGTCCTAATTACACTAAAAGTGTTGAAGGTACAGTCAAGTGAATCAGCGAGGGAAATATTTCGTATAAATTGTTAAATGTCCGGTCAAGAAGAATTCAAATTTATGCCTAGTTTATTTCAGTTGCAAAGTCATAATTTCATACTCTCATCTGTGTTATCGCAACAAGACTCACTATTTTTATATATTATTTAAAGAATATATTTTGTTCTATCAAACGAGTTCATAGTTTTATTTCAATGACAGTAAAATACCTTAACCTTAAATTAATGGGGAAACCGATCGCCAATCTCCTTTTCCCAGAACGTATATGGTATGTTGTCAAAAGTAAGCTTATTACCCCACACCCTGTTAGTTAGTTTAGTATTAAATAGTCTCAATATCTCTAAAAATACGAATGCATGGTAAAAATACACATCTGATGCTTCAGATCTTCTATGATCCTTAACCAAAATTATAATACAGGTTACATTAACACATGAAAAATTACGTTAAATTCATATTGGCAGCATTTTCTTGTAAGGTAGGAAGGCCAAATTCCATCCCGTCACCAATTTTCATCCTTCTAGAGATTTCCAGTTTGCATGGTTGGTACCTAATGTGAGGCATGTCTTATTGCGGCAGGAGGTCAATTTCTACAGTATCTGAAATAAACGTTGAGCAATAAACGTGTACACACGTACAACATAATAATAATAATAATAATAATAATAATAATAATAATAATAATAATAATAATAATAATAATAATAATAATGCAGTCGCTTAAGTGCGGCCAGTATACAGTATTTGGGAGATAGTAGGTTCGAACCCCACTGTCGGCAGCCCTGAATATGGTTTTCCGTGGTTTCCCATTTTCACACCAGACAAATGCTGGGGCTGTACCTTAATTCAGGCCACGGCCTCTTCCTTCCCAGTCCTAGGCCTTCCTTGTCCCATCGTTGCCATAAGATATATCTGTGTCGGTGCGACGTAAAGCCAATAGCAATAATAATAATAACAATAATAATAATACTAATAATAAAGAAAACATCGCGCGCAGAACATACGGTGGTTAAGTGTGAGTAGGTTGAGGAATTTGTCAGACGGACCCGGTTAATCCTTAAATCTGACCTGAAGAGCAAAAATATTATTAAAACAATCAACAACAGTGCGATACCAGTTCTTAGCTACTTCTTCGGAGTTATCAAGTGGAGCAAGATTGACATCGCAAATTCGTGAAAAGGAACTGCGTTGGCTGATGACCAAGGAACAAAAACTTCACCCAAAGTCAGCAATTGAGCGACTCATTCTCTCATGCCGTTTGGGTAGTCATAGTACTGGGGACATTGGAGCTCAGCTAACACGGAAAGTAGTATCACTGAGGGAGTATTTTCATACATCAGCTGAAAACTCAGAATTGCACCGAATGAAATGAGAAGTGGATGATATAACTCCGTTACCTCTTTACCTCCAAGACCTACAGCGAGAAGTAAGAACCGATTTTCAGAAGTTGGACGCACGACGAGCAAAACCACTACATGGAAAACATTCCTAATTAGTTAGACAAGAAAAAGTTGATTTAGAAGCATAGAAATTTTGGCTGACTGCAGAGCAAATGTTCCCCAAAACAGAAGGTTTTGTTGGCTATACAAGACCAAATCATTCCAACCAGCAGCTACTTAAAAAAACTTGGTGAGAGACCTAACAGTCATGAGGAACTCGTGCCAACATGGCTGCCAAAAACAAATCATCCATCATGTTACTTCCGGATGCTCATACTTTTCAGGAAGGTAGCATAAGAAACGCTACGACTCGGTTGCCAAGAATTTGCACCAATAACGTGCTGTTAAATTCAGACTGGTTGATGAAAGAATTCCCTATTTTAAGTATAGCCTTCAATCTGTACTCAAAAATATCTAGATTAGAATACACTGGAACCGAAAAATTATCACCGATAAGATGACTATCAACAACAGACCGGATGTAGTGGTGTTAGAGAGGGAATAAAACATGCCTCTCTGATCGATATAGCTGTCCCGAATGTCGGGAACCTCCATGAATATATACTGAGAAAATCAGCAATTATACACCACTGGCAGGACACATTCAAAGACTATGGCACTGTAGGTAAGTTAAGGGTTATACTGCCCGAAGGCAGGTCCGAACCTCCGCAGAGGTGTTCCTGAGCCGGAGGTTACGTGCGGGAGGGTGGCCAGTTCCTTTCCGCTCCTCCATTCCCCTACCCCCACCAACAGCGCGTGGCAACCCATCCAACTCCTGACCACGCCCAATGTTGCTTAACTTCGGAGATTTCACAGGATCCGGAGTTTCAACACAGCTACGGCGGTTGGCATTGCACTGTAAAGAGGTGATAATTGCACCAATCATACTTTTAAGTATAACTGCTATACCTAAAACTCTGGTGGAAGGACTGAAGAAGTTGAATGCCAGCACCAATATCTACAGGACCATGCAGAAGACGGTGGTCATTGCCACGACTGGAATTGTTCGGAAATGTATGCGTTCAAATTCTGCGTAAAAATGAAGTGTAAATCAAATAATAATAATAATAATAATAATAATAATAATAATAATAATAATAATAATAATAATAATAATAATAATAATAATAATAATAATTACATTCGTGGGGTCATTTTATACTGTAGTCACTGAATGTCTTGATTTCCCTGTAATCACGGAATACGCTCCTCGCGAGAAAGGGTATATAGAAGTTACGTAGTAATTTAGTTTCATCTTTTTGCCATCTATCTCTTCACGCAGCAGTTGAAAGAGCCGAGGATTGTCCAGTGGACATTAATTAATTTATTTGATACAGTCTATAACAGAGCATTACTTCAACTACAGTAGAATAACTGAAGAAATACAGTGAGTTAAAATTACAAGGAGAAGAACATAAAACATGAAGTAAAACTAATTGTAGAAGCTGCTATAGACACCAAATAGCCTATACCATGCGGTCCAATATAATGTACACTGACTGAGCAAATGTCATGGGATAGCGGAGCACTGATGCGCAGGTGTGTTGTCTGCGCACCACACGCACCCTGTGCCAGTGGCAGTAGTATAGAAGACCTTGTGAGCAGTGGCTGTGCATGTGACAGGTGTAACGTGGAACGTCGTCGTGAGCTGACACTGTTCGAACGGGGTATGTGGTCGGTGCCCGACGGATGGAAAGTGCGATTTCAGAAGTGGTTCGGGAAATCGGCTTCACACAATCAACCGTGTCCAGGGTGTATCGTGAATGGTTGAATGGGGGTGTCACCGTCCACAACAGACGAACGACCGGCCGTCCAGCCACCCTCGATGACCGTGACCGGCGATATCTGAGACGGATTGTCAATAGTGACAGACGGGCAACCGTGCTACAAATCACGGCTCAATTCAACACAGGCCGTAGGACCATGGGTTCTGTGGGGTATGGAAGCCGGCGCCGCACACGGGTACCACTGTTAACCCAACGTCATCGTCACCAGGGATGCTGATACTGGAAGAATGGCGTAACGTGATATGGTCGAACGAATCACGATTTGAACTGCACGAATGCCGATGGGAGGCACCGTGTATGGCGCAGACCACATGAAGCGATAGATCCCGCCTGCCTCGAAGGTGTGGTCCAGGGCGCTGGTGTCTCTGTTATGGTTTGGGGTACATTTTTCTGGTATGGAATGTGCCCCCTAGTTGTCCTGGAAGAGACTTTGAATGGTTCGCGTGATGTTAAGCTGCTCGGAGACCATCTCCAGCCATTTTTGGCTTTCCAGCGCCCAGACGGTTCTGCGGTGTTTCAAGATGATAACGCGCCGCCACATCGCTCCCACGTCACCCAGGAATGGTTCCAGGAACATGCAGCGGAGGTCCAACGACTGCCATGGCCACCCAGGAGCCGCGATATGAACCCTATCGAGCATACCTGGGATGTCCTGGAACGCAGGCTCCGTGCCATGAATCCTGCACCCACGAACAGACCAGCATTGGCGGCCGCTCTGCAAGCGATTTGGTGTTAGCTGCGTGCAGAGGACTACCAGGGACTTGGCGACTCACTTCCACGGCGTCGCACTGCAAGTCGCAGGGCCAGAGGAGGCCCCACACGCTATTAGGTGACTATCCCCTGACATTTGCTAAGTCAGTGTAAAACATGCACAGCCAATTGTTATTGGCCGTACGTCCCACTACATAATTATATAAATGAAGTAAAACTACAAATTGTGACATTTCGATGTTATACTCGAACTTGATCAAAGCAAGAAATTTTGAAAAATCGTAAAATTAAAGTCAATGTCTATGACCATTTAATACCAAATTATTAACCGCTACACACATTCTCTGCAGTGGGGAATTTTTATGCTAGATATTTTCACATTAAAAATAAATTGTTCAAGATAAATGTTGTTGTCAATATGGCATTTACTCCTCTTATTATCATAAAGTGAATACAATTAACGTTTCTTTATACATCGATCTTCAAGTTAATTACCACTGCCAATAAAAGATTCACGCATTCATCCAAGGATAATGAACTGCTACGATTTCGATGAGCACTGAAAAACAAAATCCGTTTGTTTCAGTTGTTCAGAAATGAAGGAGCATGGCCACGTAGACCTGGTGTAAATTCCGTCTTGTATTACCGAGAAGAACTGAGGAAAGACTTCTACAATGGTGTCGATGGAGCCTTCTTTACGTAAGTACTTACTTTAAATGTTGATTCTGTATTCCAAGACGTTGTGCATGATGGATGTCTTGCTTCCACACCGTTTCCGTGTATGTGTTACAGAGGAAAACAAACGCAGCGCACTCATTCGCTATAGTCCAAATTCTTAATAAACGTCCTTCTAAATCACTGGCGGGGCGCGGTCATGTAGGTAGTGATCAGCGCGCTCTCTCTCTCTCTTCCTGGTTCGCTATCTCTCAACTCGCTTGTTAACATATTGTGTTCATCGACTACTTACAGTGCCTAGCACGATGTGTAGAAGAAGACTGGTCAGCGAGAGGAGTGGGAGACGAGATAAGCCCCCTTCGACTACTGTCCCCCACGTGCGCAGCTGATTCTCGCTCAGGACGTTTACAAAGGATTTAAACTATAACGGTAGTTACTCATCACTCGATCATCACATACAAACGATGTGCAGATTCTCCGTCTTCCTCGCATTTCCTCTGAAAAACCCAACGAGAATCTTGCGGAGAAACAATTTATGTTGTTATTTATTAAGCGCTTTTAATTTATTTATTGAAAACTATCGCGTGTTCTAAATATTTCTGCCTTTGTAATTTCTAATTTCTGAACACAGAGGTGGAAGATCAAGAACATTTCATTTTAATAAAAAGTGGCATTTCCTGCTGATATGTGTTAAACTCCCAGCAAACACAGGAGGAAGGAGGAGCCTCCCAAACAATGAACAACCACACGACAGTCATTAATTCGTTTCTCCCTGAACCAATTACTAAGCCTCCTCAAGTGGCTACTACCACTAAATAGTTTTTATTCCTTCCCTGAAGGGGGAGGTAGACGTCTTAGACGGTGACGCCGTCTCTCAGGCCAGGAGATTTGTTACGGTGAAGGAGACGCTCGGAGAAGGTGAGTAGGTTGGCGGCCGTGGCCTATATTAGGAACTGCCCTGGTATTCGCCTCAGTGCAGGAGAATGGAAAACCGCGGAAAACCATTCTCACGACAGCCGACGGTGGGGAACAGCAGAGCTGTCCGACCACGGAACAGCCGTGGCCACTTGTAGACCGAAGCCTACTCTGCAATCAATCAATCAATCAACATTGATCTGCATTTAGGGCAGTCACCCGGGTGGCAACTAAGTTATCTGTTCCTTTCCTACCCTTTTCTTAAATGATTGTAATTAATTTGGAAATTTATTGAAATTCTCCCTTGGTAAATCATTCCAAACCCCTACCTATAAACGAAGAGTTGTCCTAATTTGTCCTCTTGAATTCCAAATTTATCTTCTTATTGTGATATTTTCTACTTTGAAAAACACCACTCAAACTCATTCGTCTACTAATGTCGTTTCACTCCATTTCTCCACTCACAGCTCGGAACATACCACTTAGTCGAGCAACTCGTTTCCTTTCTCCCAAGTCTTCCTAGCCCAATCTTTGCAACATTTTCGTACTCTTTTGTAGGAAATCACACAGAACAAATCGAGCTGCTTTTCTTTGTAATTTTTGAGTTCTCGAATCAAGCAATCCTTATGACGGTCCCATACAATGGAACCATACCCTAGTTGGAGTCTTACCAGAGACGTATATGCCTTATCCTTTACATCCTTACTACAACTCCTAAATACCCTCATAACCATGTGCAGAGGTATGCACCCTTTATTTAAAATGCCATTTATGTGATTACGCAAATGAAATTCTTTCCTTATACTGTATTAGCACCTAGGTATTTACAGTGATCTCCATGTTGATTCAGTCCACTGAACTGCTCGCCGCTCTCCCCGCTGCTTTGCATCAAACAAACATTAGCGCTTCATCCCAAAAATTCAAAGTATTTATTTATTTATTTATTTATTTATTTATTTATTTATTTATTTATTTATTTATTTGCCTTGTTTTGCTTGGCGTTGTTAAGGTTAGAAAGCCTTCTTTTACTCTAAACGAAGATTAATAAGTGTATTAATCTGATACAAAGTGGCTAGGAAATAAACTTAGGAACTGATACATAACATGCAGGTAGCGTTATTGCGAATCTGATAACGTTTATAATAATATTATTATTAATGGTAATAATAATAATACCGAGCAAGAGGCTCTGCAGTTTGGGTCACGTAGCTATCAGCATGGATTTGGGAGAAAGTGGGTTCGAACTCCACTGTCGGCAGCCCTGAAGATGGTTTCCCGTGGTTTTCCACTTTCACACCAGGTAAATGCTGGGGCTGTACGTTCATTAAGGCCGAAGTAATAATAATGTTATTTGCTTTACGTCTCACTAACTACTTTTTAAGGTCTTCGGAGACGCCGAGGTGCCGGAATTTAGTCCCACAGGAGTTCTTTTACGTGCTAGTAAATCTACCGACACGGGGCTGTCGTATTTGAGCACCTTCAAATACCACCGGACTGAGCCAGGATAAGGCCGAAGTTGCTTTCTTCCCACTTCTATACCTTTCCAATTCCATCGTCGCCATGGACCTATTTGTGTTGGTACGTAAAGCAGATTGTAATAATAGGATAATAATAATAATAATAATAATAATAATAATAATAATAATAATAATAATAATAATAATCTTCACAATTTAACAGTAATAATAGTCACAATGAAAAGGAAAGAATTTTTTCTTGTACTGGTTTGTGAATGATGAGTCCAACGTAACTCGTCTAATATGGAGTTCCAGACCTGCTGAGCACCAACTTTGAAGGAGTGGGAGTACCATTTGGTGGTCCTGTTAAGGGGGCGCGTGATTAGCTGATGAAACTCTGAGAACAAGATGTATTCTGAATATGTAATACCAGAGAAATTCTTAGGTTTCTCCCGTTGAACTCTTCAGAAAATAATGACGGTTTTTATTTTCCACAGGCAGGGTAAGAAGTGGTACGACTTCCGAAGTAAAGTTAACCAGACGATGATGCAGCCAAGAAGCAGTAAACTGTACGTGAAACCCATCGACGAAGTCACTAACGAACTAGTCGACAGGTGAGCGTTAACAAATGTATTTGCACGAATGTGATACTACAGTAAAATTTCCTGTAATGCATTTTGATTCCAGAGATCAACGTTACGCAATTAAAGAGTAATATTTTAATTTGTTCTTTTTCTGTTATGCTGTACATTTTATTTGATGTTTATCCACTACTTTTTTAAAAGAAAAATGTGGTGTACTCACCCGAACTCCTTCATAAACTGAACCTCACACTTCCTATCTCCAGATGTACCGTGATGTATGCCTCTTGCAAAGGTACTGATTTTACTACTGGCTCACTCTGAAGAAATGTTTTCTTCCATCTGTTTTCTGGTCCTAAAATATTGGCACACCTTACATCCTAGCATTTTATTTTCCTCATAAAGCCAGTAGTTTCTCTGAAAGAAATATTTTTTCTGAATTTATGGCCAAGAATCTGGCCCATCATGATCAGAATCGTTTCCCTTTTGAACTGCAGTAAATCTTACGTTTCTTAAGATGTTTTCTTCACATTCACTTTTATCACTGTATGCAGGTTCAGGAGATATATCAAAAGAATCGTTATGTTTGTTTTCCTGTACACCGGTACAAAATATTCAGTTATTTTGTTCATTTCTTTTTTCTAACCTGTAAACCATGTGCACCCCTTGCTCCAACTAAATAAGTGAACTCACTTGCCTCGGCAGCACAAAAACATGATTTTAATGCTTTTCAAATTATTTAATAACAACTCAAACATGTAAATTTAAACATTCATTATCCTTAGATTAACTATGACGGTTAGATATTTACTAATTATATGCTGCTACGTATTAACGGCACTTGGTGCAACATTACAAATTTGTCTGCTAAACGGTGAGAAAATCAACTAGCTATTCAATTTCCTCCATGTAGCCAAAGATGTGGAAGGATAAGAAAGAGTAAGACAAAGATGATCTCTTCCTTTTTCCTTTAACTCTGACCTTACGACACGAATTGGTTAGTAGGAGAAGCATGATAATTTTAGAATGGAAGTTTACAGAAATTTCAATCATATACTGGTTCACATTATATCTATAGTAAAGTATCAAAAGCAGAAAAGCAAGCTTGATTTTGAGCCAACACTGCATAGGAAATGTGATAGGAATATTTCGAATATCGTCGCCAACGGGACAAAACCCCCTATGTGAAATATTTTAGCTTAGAACTTTGGCCGGTAAGGTTCTGTCATCTAAGGTGCAATATTGTGTGCATTATGTCAAGGCATTCTCGCTCTTCATAATGAATGTGCTGCGGGTCAGTATATCTCCAAAAATATTATCACATAGGAGGTTTTGCCCCGGCAACGACGATATCCTATTCATTATTTTTCCTCCGCGAAACAGTTCCGGTACTGCGTACAGTTACATTCCACTCTAAAAAAAAGCACCGAGTTCATGTATTATCATGAAAGTTTCAACGTTACTCTTTATAAAGTATATAATATCGTGAGGCATTTTTAGGCCAGGTGCAGCCCTTATAAGGCATCTGGTATCTGCTGTGTAAGGAAAAGTGAGTATTAATGAAGTAATGTATAGTGTTTTGTGTCTTGTATGAGTTGCAGGAATCTTTGAGACAGCACAAATACTAAATCCTCAAGCCAAAAATTTCAGGTTAAAATCCCTCGGGCCCCCAGGGAATCGAATTCGGGCACCGAGGACCGAACTCCAAGTCGCTGACCAATCAGCCATGGAGCTGCACCAAACTTTTGCCCTTCTGTTCCTCGAAGCGGTGCAGTTCCCTTCAGGTACAACCCTGGTGGAGATGAGCTGCTTCTACATCGAAGCGAGGCCTCCGAGGACGGAAGATAGTAGCGCTAACAGTTACAATTCCGAGGTGGACTCTTCACAAAGTGATATAACCCTTTACGTAGCAAACTTTTCTTTTTGTAGACTACATCATAATTGTATGTTTATTACAGTCTGAGAGAAATCGGTGTATTTGTATATCATATTGCACCCGCTCACTTCCTGAGTCCCAGACTAGCATTAATCTCAGGGGTGATCAGTTCGAAAAAGATCAAAAAAATTTATAAAGAAAATCTAATTATATATCGGCGCATCATATGAACACAGGGATGAACGGGACATGCAAATTAAGGTAACGGGGGACGACTCATTCATGGATACAAATTTTTGACTCCACAATAGGACTGCGAAGTGACAACTTAAATTCCATGGGATATAATTGACTAACTACAATAAAAAGATATGGAAACTGTCTCCTATTGAAATTGCAATGAGGAGCAATTTATTCACTTATTTTGCAAACTACACATGATTACAATTATTACATTGGGACACTTCCATCCTGAAAAATAAATGACATACTACTTGGATTTACCTCACTACTCTGGTAGTGTAAAACATTTGGTGAATTCGCCCCAATTGGTTACTGGGGGTCGAAATCACATCCGTATGAGTGGACGTTTCATCGCTGGAGATCTTTTTTCGGAGACGAAGGCATGACGGTAACTATTTACGGTCATCTCCTCGTTCCGTTTGGACATGAGAAACTTCCGGTATGTACATTCTGGTGAGCCGGACACCCACCGGGGAAATGTTATCGCCTCGAAAAAACGGGAATTTATGGTACGGACAAACTCTAGCCTATTATTTCCAGATTCACAAACACGCAGGTAGAGTTCATTAACTCAAAGCCTATTTCAATATTTACACTTGCCAGTACGACAAGACGTACGGAAATGTTCATTACTATGCTCTGACAATGAAGACATGTGCCGTCCGTGGGTTATCTTCGCATCTACCGCTAACAATCTCCCCCGTGAAAACCCAACATCTAGTTCTAAGCAGTTCGACACAGGACGACTGTCCCTATCATATCCTCCTATGATTATTAAATAATATAATTATCATTCTTTATCTGATCATTATTATATTCTTTGATTGCCATCCATTAATTTATTATTATCATTAATTTCAATTATAATCCTAGATTTGATTATCATCATTTGTCATCCGGGATGATTATATGCCAACCCTTGCCGACGTTTCAAACGAAGGGTCGTTCTTCCTCGTAATTTATCCGCACAGTTTAATGATCAGTTTTCTAATAAATATTATTATTATTATTATTATTATTATTATTATTATTATTATTATTATTATTATTATTATTATTATTATTATTATTATTATTATTATTATTATTATTATTATTATTATCGTTACAATGAATCATCGTCCAAAAATCTCTTAATTTTCCGTCATCATAATTATTATTCTCAAAATACTATTGCAAGTTCTTCATCTTCTGCTTCTTCAACTTTTCATTATTATTATTATTATTATTTCCATCAGTGGAGATTATCATTTTCGTATCACTTATTCAGCATGGATTTAATATCTTATATTGATCTCACCATAATTATTCTCAAATTAATCGAATAAATCCTCCCTATTATTATTCCTCTTCATATTATTATTATTATTATTATTATTATTATTATTATTATTATTATTATTATTATTATAGTATCCTAATTTCACGTTTACACTACCGTTAGCGATATTTATGGTTAAATGCATAAACCTTTACAATTTCGGTCTACTTTGGCACTAAGCAAGTTACTTAAGACAAGATTCACTTGGATTATTATTATTATTATTATTATTATTATTATTATTATTATTATTATTATTATTAAAATGGAAAGATGATATTTTAATTTCCGCTCTTTAGATTTTAGTCACATATGTTAAATCCCGTTATGAACCACCAAGCTCTGCTTTATGTCGGTCGGGACAACACGGTATTCGGGACCGTACCTTCAGTTTCGTACTGCCATTAATTTATATGGGGACACACGTCCTCCCAAGACACATCTCACAACCTATGGCACATCGCGGCTGGGCAAATACCTCCAATGCCTGCGATTGCTAAACTATTCCTTCCAATTTGAAGTCCATTTCCTTTTATTGGAACTCTTCAAACATTTAATTCGTAAATTAATCCTCGGTGCGTGGATTCTGCCACTAATAACACCGGAATATGCATTTTATTTCATTTTAGGCCTTGAGATTCATCTATTTCATCATTACAAACAATACGGCTCAATTTATTTCACGCCGGATATTCGTCCCTCATGACTTCCAACTCTAAATATGGGCTCAAACCACTCTGGGCTTTTAACATATCGTGACCATTCTAATTCACGTGCCTCTATCGCTTTTAAACAAATTTTAATGGTTAAAATAAAGTCCAAACGTGAAATCAACAATTTATGTAAAATCAAACTGACTACGCGAATTAAATTCTTTAACGCTACATGTCATCTCTACGTTGATTATTATTTGCACTGGCTAACTCACGAAGCACTGTCATTATTATTATTATACTTTAACTTGCAAACGCACAAAATATTATTATTATTATTATTATTATTATTATTATTATTATTATAAATTTACTTTCCTTTGCTAACTCACAAACATTATTATTATTTCTTTCTCGCAAACACACCGAGCATTATTATTATTATATATAACTTACGAACGCCCAAAGCAGATAGAACATTATTATTATTATTATTATTATTTTTTTTTTTTAATGACCTTCCGTACGCAACACAAATTTTACATACTCTGGCACTTTCATAATCTGGCTGTCTGGTAGAAAATATTCCTAACTAACATACAAATAATCACTGCAGTGATTGAAATCGAATAAATGGGTTAGCACAAAGAGTAATTTAAACCCTTGAAATGAACTTAAATCAAAGTATTACAAACAGCATGCATTAATTGAAAGAAATATATCCCATATTTACATTATATACAACAAACAAATACTCAAATTAATTAATCTAACCCATTATTACGTTAATATAAATTAGTTCGTCCGTCTAACAAAAAAAATTAAAATCATGGATTCGGGTGGCGGACCATGTTAAGTAACCATAATTAATTTACACTGAACCCCGTTTAGTCGCGATAACATCCCCAAATATCAAATTTGTGTACTCATTCCTATGTAGAATTCCATTGTCTCGTAGCGGATGAGAGGCTTGCTGGCCCCATGGTAATTTACTCGTCCATCATATCGCACTTTATAAATTTAACACAATAAAACATTTCTGGGTGACTACCCATGATTAATACCTTCCTTACAGAATTTACATTAATTTATACCCAAAAACCACTTATAGGTGCCTCTAGACCCATTACATTTGCATAATTATTCTTCCTTTAGCCCGAATCACACGTCGTGACACATTACGACGATGTGTCGTTTCATTCGAACTGGCGCGTATCGCGTTCTTTAATCCGCACTCACCGGGCGAGTTGGCCGTGCGCGTAGAGGCGCGCGGCTGTGAGCTTGCATCCGGGAGATAGTAGGTTCGAATCCCACTATCGGCAGCCCTGAAAATGGTTTTCCGTGGTTTCCCATTTTCACACCAGGCAAATGCTGGGGCTGTACCTTCATTAAGGCCACGGGCGCTTCCTTCCAACTCCTAAGCCTTTCCTATCCCATCGTCGCCATAAGACCTATCTGTGTCGGTGCGACGTAAAGCCCCTAGCAAAAAAAAAATAATAATCCGCACTTCCTGAAGTATACGATGCCGTCCTGCGATCGCCTCGCTCCTACAGTTCCCTGCTACAGTAATTGTTACACCGTCTATCATGAAATATTTATTTCAGGCTCCGAACACTGCTTTCAAAAAGTATTATCGGCGTTCCTGTCGATCCTTTAAATTCCAACACATGAAATGTTGAGAAATGTATTAATTTCACATACAGTGATACTGATAATTTACACTCGATATACTGAATAATTATCACTGTTCGTCTTCACCTTCATGACTACTAACGTACTTTCACTCTAACAGAATCTATAAAAAGTTTTCTGGTACCGAATTACAGAGTCACTGTGTCAGCGTAACAATTTCAAACGACTGGTTGATGTGAAGCTCGACCGGTCACAACTGGTGACTGGTAACGACTGGGTGATGTGAGGTCCCACTACTGGTTATTTATGGACGATATGGTTTCCCGCCGAGGTCATCCGCGGTCATCTTATGGGGAGGGGAGTTGGTTATCCTAAATCGGCATATGCAGGTGGATTTGGATCTCTTGATTTATCCCACTTAATAAACTTGGGATACACATTCATGTGTCGTATTCTGAACTCATATCGTTCGGTGATCATGGATATATCACTTAATTCCTGTCCTCCACCTTTCGCGCGCTAAATCGGCGTCCCTGATGGCGTGCTCTTCTTGACCAATGGCGAGATAGCGTGGGTCATTTCCATGAATTCATTACTTTAATTTATGATAATTACTATTAATCACCATGGGAATGATATTACAAAAATCCCCTCTATTCAGTTCTGTGGTTGGAATAATTTAATTATTGTTATCGGAGAAGCTAACTGGAGTTCACTCTGAGTTTCTCTTATGTTGGTTTATCTGCGGGCCCATGATAAATTTTCCCATTGGTCAACACCGCATCGGTTAGTTTAAAATTTCTTCCTTGCAACTTGACAACACAAAATGCCTCGAGGCGTGGGAAAATACTGGTACGTCATATTCTCGGTATCTGTGAGACACCTGGCTCGCCCTTGTTCCGAAATACATACTCTTTTACTTCCTTGTAGTCATTACTTCTGTTGTTGTGAGCTCTAGATTTAATCCTCTTAGCTTCTGACCAAGAAACATTCTCCCCATAATGACAAGCTTAACAGTGGCGACGGACTGTCGCGATATGTTGAAATCCTTCCGTCCACACAAAACTGACAATTTAATATTCTTATATATTTGCATTCATCTTATAAAAATTAAATCATGAAAACTAGGGCCTATCTCATCCGGGTACAATATCCTAACCAATAATCTATGTTAGTCTGGGTCCAAATAGCAAAACAGTTGGTGATTTGTTTAAGGCCCATAATACTGTACCATACAGGGCACATTAATACTGCAGGATGGTACCTACCTGCTCTTCTTGTTCTTGCATACGGGCACCAGCTCAGCTACAATCGGCAGAAAGGGTCGTTAATTTTGGGTTCTATGACGAGAGGATCATGGGGAACTCAATACTACATTAAACTACTAAATGAGGAACACTTTCGCTATGATCAGAATTTTGAGCATAAGTTTGTATTCATAACACAAGTTAATTACAAGGATTGCACCTGTAGTGCCGAAATACGTGCGCCGAAGGCTCACCTCTACAAATTAAAATGACGACAAGCAAATACAGTCTGGATGATGACGTTATGCTGAGATTTATCGATCCGTGAACCAAGGAAAGGAAAACCGGATGTGTTCTTGGAAACTACATCCCTATGTCTGCGACATAAAATGATATAATGGTAGAACTAGGATACCTGCAGAGATTTCCACTATTAAGAAAGTTCCTCCCCTACAGGGATATTTACATACACAAAAAATTAGCAGCACAATAGGTAAATAAAAATAAACTAAGATAACCTACTCTAGCGCCCTCAACATTATATTTACACGGACGTGAACCCACGTCCACCAGCAGAAACATGTGCCAACAGGGCAATCATACTAGTGGTATAGTGCCAAGATCACATTAGTAGACTACCCAACACTAATAATATGAATCAAACAAGAAAGGAAATACAAGGTAAAATGGATAAAATTAAATGACGCATGGTTTGGCAAAATACTCCCTGCCAAAGGAGAATGACCGACCTCCAAAGCACTTTAAAAATGGCCGAGCACACCCCAATACAGAGCAGGCGAACGTTGACCTGAAGTCAGGTCTGGAGCCCCCTTCCACACACAAAAAAACGTAAACAAACACCCGGTAGACGTCTTACCCTGCATTCTTTCACAAAGGGACTTTCAAGCTTCTACACATACCATCCAATGGCATAAAATAAGTGAGGAAAAAACACATCTCACATCACGCTCCTGACTTCAATTAACCACCCACACGGGTCGCAGTCGAATCACATGAAGTGTTCTATCATTCAATCATATCAAACCATCACCACCCATATGCAGCGTGACAGCAGTAAACTCGGGAGTCAGAGGTTCAAACCCCACATTTGGCAGAGTAGCACAGAGTCAAATAGCGTTAAAACCTGCACCTCCGCTATAGTTTACGCCCGTCTAACACACGTAAGTAGAGCCCCTTTAAATAGATGTCATTAGCCTGCATACCTTACACAGCGCATGTATATCTGCCCTTCCCCTAGAATATACTGGGAATTACCTATATTGCCAAATCCAATAAGTAACATGTATTTCACGATCGACCCCAAGGAAAATTATCCGGACAATAGTACGCAAACATATATGTATCACAAGGCATATTACGTCTCGCCGCAATAACAAATATTACCTCATTGTCCGCTTTATATAAAGATACAAGAAAACAAATCTAACTACTCTTACCCGTAGATATCAAACAATCTTACTATGCAGCCTGATGGGCCACCATCAAATCCTATATGAATATTTACACGTTTAATTCTACTATCTCTGCGTGATACCTTAACTCTACCATACATCTAATAATTCATTGATTCACTTATCTTAATTAGTCTCCTCGTCTCTCCCTCCGGGTATGGCTAGCATGATTTAGCACATCATGATGGATGTCTCATCCAGGTTCGATCTTTGGAGTCCATTCTTCCTGTCCCACTGGTCCATAGCGCCGCCTTCTTCTTGAGGGATGCCTCGTTCAAGGTGACGTCTTTGCAGCCTCGTTCTGAAGTTCTAGCCGCTCACTCCCCTCGGAATACCTCGACTTCTTACTATAATGAGAGATTCACTTTAACCACTACGCCACATTCTGGACATTTACCTAGGTTGAGCTAGCACACAGCGCTAACACCTTGCAATGCACACTCCTCGTCCTCCCTTCACATATAACTGCGTATTCGCTAACTTGTGTACTGTACCACAAACTATTTTCTGCTCTAGAAACTATCTACTCAGTTCTTGTTTTTACACCTGCTTAATTTGGGTTCAACATTCTATCAGAGAATAAATATAGACCTCCACAGTCTATTGTCCACACTTCCTCGGCACCTCGGGAGCTTCGCCCCTACCGCTATTTAGTCGAGTCTGCAAGTACAGCTTTCTATGGTTACTGATAGCATTAAGCACACGCGATCTCATTGATAAGTATCTGAATATAGCGCCACTTACAGGTCCACACCTGTCTTCGTAAGTCTCCTATCCACTGGATCAAAGTTATCGCACTGTGATACTTAATCGCACTGTAATAATTATACACTGTCTTTGTTCTGAACAAAGGGTTTCTGGAGCAATCTAGGCGGACGTGCGACGCGTGCCGGCAGCAATATGATAGTCAACTGGATGATCTCCCCCCATATCACACAGCTTTTATATGAGGACGCACACCTAAGGACGCCAGGGGAAGTCCCGAGAAACAAATGTGGCCACTACAGAGTTTCCCACGGTGGTTCTGCTTGGAACATATTTATTGATCTAATCCTATGTTAATAATCTTAGAGGTATCTACCGTTTCATAAAATTCTAGTAACCATTTCCATCTTTTTATTTTCTTGAAAAACCTTCAATTACGGGAATTACGGCTCAATTTCCGTAATGTGGTGGGCCTGTCTGCTCCCGCTAAAATCTCCGTTAAGATGGCAGGTCTCTCCCTCCGACAAAATCCCCTCTCTCTTCTCTCTTCCTCACATGTTCTTTCTTCGTCACACCTGACGCCGCCTTGCCTCGGGAAATCACCTTCTCGATTCCCGCGCTCTGTATAGCATCACGCCCTCACAACGGCGCCCTACTGAAAAAATTATTACTGCGTTAAATATCCATGCTTGCAGTCAGATATAATGGTACAATACATTGCAGTAAATATAATTTCCCAGTATAGATGGTGGATCCAATCGGACCACACATCTAAAAATACAGCATATCACAAGTAATTAATTCTAAGAATTCTAAATTCATGGTTTATCGCTCATCCTCTTCGGCTGTATATTAGAGAATATTGTAAGAATATGGAAAGGAAAATGAAATAAGAAAAATTAAGGTGTTGAAATAAATTTCCCGGTATTTGAAGACGATTCGCTATACTTTCGTAAAACCTAAAAAAATTAGCAATAAAAATCAATTTCTTGAAACGAATAGCCAACAAAACAGCTTCGAGAATCTCTGTAGAGGAAACCAAATTTAATACGAACATAAAAAAGTGCTCCAAAATTTTTAACGACAGATATTGGTAGAATCGACAAAGTAAAGAATAATCTGGGGGAGATCGCTAATGAAAATGGTTTAGAAAAGTCTACTGTAGAAGAAAAGATACACAACATGGAATGGCATATGTTTTTCTGAGACTTTTTTACTACAAAATGTGCTCATCCAAAACTTAAGGGACAAGAATACAGTAGTGAAAGAGGAATGTCTATACGCCAATGAATGCCTATTATTAAATTAGAAAATAAATAAACTTGATTTTTTACAGTTGGCTTAACGTCGCACCGACACAGATAGGTTTTATGCTGACGATGGGATAGGAAAAGGCTAGGAGTGGGAAGGAAGCGGCCGTGGCTTTAATTAAGGTACAGCCCCAGCATTTGCTTGGTGTAACAGTGGGAAACCACGGAAAACCATCTTTAGTGTTGCCAACAGTGTGATTCGAATTCACTATCTCCCGAATGCAAGCTCAGAGCTGCGTGCCCCTAACCGCATAGCCAACTCGCTCGCTAAATCAGCTTGAAATACTAGAAAGAAGTATCCTTAGAAAAATCCTGGGTACAATGATAAATACGGAATTCTAGAAATTAGGAATAAGGAAATCTATCAGAACATAGAAAACATATCGAAAACAGTAAGAAAAAGGAGACTTTTTTCTGGGATGGATGAAAACAAATTAACAAGAAAAGGTACTCAAATACATTTGGGAGAAAAAGTCCACTACAACCTTTAAGAAAGATTTCGAACGAAATAATATAAGGGAAGGAGAGACCAAAGAAAGAGTTTTGTTAAATAAATTAAGTGTTAAACATGGAAGAAGTCCATGGCAAAAGTAAAAATAAAATTGGGTCAAAATGATCCGAAGAGAGAAATCGAAACAGCGAAAGGATGAAGAAGTTGAAAAGAGGAAAATGATCTGATATTGGCACGCCGTCTCTAGCAGGCCATGACGGGAAGAGAAGAGAGCATAATAATAATAATAATAATAATAATAATAATAATAATAATAATAATAATAATAATAAAGTTCAATCTTTCCTACAGGTAACCTAGCTGTTGATAGTTATGAATAAAGCGTACATATTTACAAGTCCCAGCGAAATAGCATTGTATTACATCATCTGTTATCTTTATTTTTGTCTATAGCTTTTCTCACTACTTCGTGGGGTTGTGGGTGCGAACTAAGTCGGACATGGTGGCTCTAGCCCTGGTTTACGGCCTTCCTCACGCCAAGCATAGGTGCGCGAATGTACTCGATAATATGTGATTCTGTAGTGGTCGGCAGTATGATGTCTTGTGTGTTAATGAATAAAATAATTTTATGAAATAACACAAACATATAGACTCAGGGACCGATGAATTAAACAAACGAGGTCAAAATTCTGGCCCGGCAGGGAATCGGATCTGTGACTATCTGAACTGGAGCTGGACAGCATTGTATTCAATCTTTCTCCATCTTCGGGCCGCACTAACATATTCATGTTCCTAGTCACACTACTCAGGACACAACCTATCAAGAATTTACTCAGTAGCTGACTATGCTTTGGTGTATCGTCTAGAGAGTTACAAGTACTGTATTTGGACTCATGCTCTGAAGATGTCTCCAGGGATAACCAATTGAACACCAAAGAGTTAGAAACGAGTCTCCAACGGCCACCGTACCCGTTTGCCTTCAATAGTATCCATAAGCTACTGTTACAAACCACTATGAAACTGAAACATTCATGAATGCTAATTTTAAAAAAATATTTCCTATTTCAGCAAATTTCAGTTTTAATTGTATGGCATCCTGTTCAGTGAGTTATTTACACATTTACAGGATGCGCAATTTGCGGAACGAAAACGGAGAACTTCCTGAAAATTTCACCGAGTACCTTATGCGCTGGGCGTTGGAAAGTAAGTATATAAAAATATTACTATTAGACACTTAAACAAGAATATAATGAAAAGCGAGTAGTGACAAAAATTAACTGATAAACAACCTAACTTCAGTTTTGTAATTTTCTACTGTTATAGCACAGGTGAAACAAGTAAAGAATCTTAGGTAGGAAGGGAAAAGGGAAATTGGTATTGTGTTGGGTAAATCAAGTAAACTCATCGTAGATCCTAGAAAGTGAAACAACTCAGTTTTTGACAGGACATGGAAAGTGTGAATCATACTTCGAGAGGTTTGGAATCAGTGTTCAGAAGCCCTACACTTGTACCTGTGAAATGCAACAAACTGTTCCTCATCTCTTATTTGAGTGTCCGATTTTTAACAGGAGTAGATATGAATTATTAATGCATTTAAACATGTGTAATATAGAATACCAAGCACCTCTCACTATGGTATTTCAGAGAAGATGTTGTTATAATGTGTTTGTTAAATTTCTCCATCTAATTTATAAGTCATCTCTATTTTAATTGAATTGTCATGTATTAACTTAGTCTCACTATCTATAACCCTAATATACTACTTGTAAAATAGGGTTTGTAATGGGAAATTCAATAATAATAATAATAATAATAATAATAATAATAATAATAATAATAATAATAATAAACAGATGGAAATAAATTTTGAAAATCATATCAACGTAAAAAGAAATAATGTCACCACCAAACAGGAGTTTACGTTAAGGCGACAACTCGGAGATAAAAGTCGATATTTTGGTCATTCTGGTGAATTATTTATATGACTGCAATTGAAAGGAATGAGTTTCTTTCTTTATTGTCACGAAGTTATTCCGCTGAATTCAAACAATTTATCACTGTAATAATGCTTTGTTTGCCAATATTGTAAGTTTACATTTAAATCACACTTTTCTCCCATAATATTCTACCAAATGTAACAAAATGAGTATGGTATAAGTATCACAGCTATATTAAGAAACCTGCGTATGGAATTT
Source organism: Anabrus simplex (assembly GCF_040414725.1). NCBI lineage: Eukaryota > Metazoa > Arthropoda > Insecta > Orthoptera > Tettigoniidae > Anabrus > Anabrus simplex. Next base: position 394,087,766 of record NC_090268.1, read on the forward strand.
ATGATTGCAGACTTTTTTCAAGTAACTTAGTAGGGATTTCAAGTCCAAATTTTTAGAACGTAAAAATTACACAAACTTTAGTGCGAGATATCTCCTTACATAAATTATGCACAGAAAAATCGATACTAGTGCTAATTACGAATTTACATTAACATATTAATAAAATTTTATGAAAAAATTTAAAAAAAATATTTCGGATAAACTATTAATTGTATATGAAAGAGTTGTTTGTGATAACTTTACTTTTATGTGGGTGACATTCCCACAAAGTTTCGTGAAAATCCATGAATTATTTAAAAATATACTTTTATCTCCGGAGTTTCGGCTTAAAATTAAGCGAAACCCGCATAGCGAGCTGACGGGAAATACACGTTGTATTCTCCCACTCAAGAGACGAGCAACGAGCTACTTGCCGAGAGAAAACAGCTTATTTTCCCCATCCTTTGTCTTGTAAGTCTCGGTCGTTACTACAGCTCCGTACGTACGTACACGTGATTTACTTGACGCGTCCAGTAATTGGGATAATAACGTGCACTGTAACATTTACCTATCATAGTTAAGTACACGAAGCCTCCGTGGCTCAGACGGCAGCCCGTCGGCCTCTCACCACTGGATACCGTGGTTCAAATCCCGGTCACTCCATGTGAGATTTGTGCTGGACAAACCGGAAGCGGGACAGGTTTTTCTCCGGCTTTCATTCCAGCAACACACTTCATTCTCATTCCATAGCATCTATCAGTCATTAATAAATCACTTTGGGATTGGCGACCCCATCGTACTAACAGCCTATATCTGCTTCATTCATTACATCCCTGACCCGGTCATTGACTGGAAAACAGGTTGTAGGTTTTCATTTTTCATTTTCAGTTAAGTACACTATTCATCAGCGAGTGTTCATTGCTGAAACATGCGTATAAAATCAAAACAAAGAAAGAAAGAAAGAAAGAACGAAGGTAGGTAGGTAGGTAGGTAGGTAGGTAGGAAGGTTGGTTGGTTGGTTGGTTGGTTGGTTGGTTGGTTGGTTGGTTGGTTGGTTGGTTGGTTGGTTGGTTGGTTGGTTGGTTGGTTGGTTGGTTGGTTGGTTGGTTGGTTGGTTGGTTGGTTGGTTGGTTGGTTGGTTGGTTGGTTGGTTGGTTGGTTGGTTGGTTGGTTGGTTGGTTGGTTGGTTGGTTGGTTGGTTGGTTGGTTGGTTGGTTGGTTGGTTGGTTGGTTGGTTGGTTGGTTGGTTGGTTGGTTGGTTGGTTGGTTGGTTGGTTGGTTGGTTGGTTGGTTGGTTGGTTGGTTGGTTGGTTGGTTGGTTGGTTGGTTGGTTGGTTGGTTGGTTGGTTGGTTGGTTGGTTGGTTGGTTGGTTGGTTGGTTGGTTGGTTGGTTGGTTGGTTGGTTGGTTGGTTGGTTGGTTGGTTGGTTGGTTGGTTGGTTGGTTGGTTGGTTGGTTGGTTGGTTGGTTGGTTGGTTGGTTGGTTGGTTGGTTGGTTGGTTGGTTGGTTGGTTGGTTGGTTGGTTGGTTGGTTGGTTGGTTGGTTGGTTGGTTGGTTGGTTGGTTGGTTGGTTGGTTGGTTGGTTGGTTGGTTGGTTGGTTGGTTGGTTGGTTGGTTGGTTGGTTGGTTGGTTGGTTGGTTGGTTGGTTGGTTGGTTGGTTGGTTGGTTGGTTGGTTGGTTGGTTGGTTGGTTGGTTGGTTGGTTGGTTGGTTGGTTGGTTGGTTGGTTGGTTGGTTGGTTGGTTGGTTGGTTGGTTGGTTGGTTGGTTGGTTGGTTGGTTGGTTGGTTGGTTGGTTGGTTGGTTGGTTGGTTGGTTGGTTGGTTGGTTGGTTGGTTGGTTGGTTGGTTGGTTGGTTGGTTGGTTGGTTGGTTGGTTGGTTGGTTGGTTGGTTGGTTGGTTGGTTGGTTGGTTGGTTGGTTGGTTGGTTGGTTGGTTGGTTGGTTGGTTGGTTGGTTGGTTGGTTGGTTGGTTGGTTGGTTGGTTGGTTGGTTGGTTGGTTGGTTGGTTGGTTGGTTGGTTGGTTGGTTGGTTGGTTGGTTGGTTGGTTGGTTGGTTGGTTGGTTGGTTGGTTGGTTGGTTGGTTGGTTGGTTGGTTGGTTGGTTGGTTGGTTGGTTGGTTGGTTGGTTGGTTGGTTGGTTGGTTGGTTGGTTGGTTGGTTGGTTGGTTGGTTGGTTGGTTGGTTGGTTGGTTGGTTGGTTGGTTGGTTGGTTGGTTGGTTGGTTGGTTGGTTGGTTGGTTGGTTGGTTGGTTGGTTGGTTGGTTGGTTGGTTGGTTGGTTGGTTGGTTGGTTGGTTGGTTGATTATACAAATCTACACAACTCCACTGATTAACATAAACATTTTCACTGAGGTTCATGAGGCATTTGGACGATTTACAGAGGTTATTTCGTCAAAGATGTAATAAAATAAAATTGGTCATGATATGTGGTATACGGGTAGAAAGTTTTATGTTTTGACGCCATTTTTATACCAAAGCCCTCAAGGAATAAACTGGACACACGAGAAACATGGAATTTAGAATAGAAAGGAATATTGGATGCGATTTGCAACGCTTGCCTTTTACCATAAGCTATGCACCAACAAAATTTTCCACTACCCAATTGAGGACTGTGTTTGTTAACTGTGTAATAATCTACAGTTCCCGATATCATGCCAATATGTGGAAGAAAAGACTATCACTAAAAGAACTGTGTAGTGATATAACTATAACGATATTCTGTTATTGTATTTACATATGCATATTTTCTCTAGCTATTTTGCTGCAATGAACATTCATAACAGATTGGAAATTAAAAGTATGGTACTTGGAACAGGGAAGATTAATGTATAAACCCATTCAGAGGTACAGGACAAATCTTTACGTTGATACATCCTTACATTTTGCTCTATGATACAATCAAACAATTTATTCTCTTGAAAATTTACCTCAAACCGACAAATGAGTGGGATAGGTCATAGACGTACGTACAAAGTCAAAGATTTCATAAAACTGGTCATAAGTTCATAATACGTGATGTATGGGTAGAACGTTGTATGTGTTGACATCGAAACTCTTAAATGTTAGGCTGGATAAATGAATGGCTTGGAACTTAAAATAGCAAGGAATGTCTATGATACAATATAGCGATTTATTCTCTGGCAAATTAACCTTATATGTAGCATGCTCCAGGTTTATAGCTCCGAGGAGTTTTTATATTTACGCTCTCAATAGTGTTACACGTAATGTTGTTAGCATGAATACCCCTTATGTCTGGAGATCATCCGAAAATTTGTGTAACACAACAAAATGCGTTACGGAAGTGACGTCACATTAGTCGTTACCTCAGGCCTTGCTTACCAAAGATTCTCTGTGAAATGATGCAAACAAATCCTTTGGTATCAACATTTAAGTATCGTTTATTGAAATGTTGTAACTTTAATTTCTCAAACAATGTTGGAGGAAACTTTGTACTATCTCAATACTGAGTTTGTGTTTCTCAAATGACGGCTACGATTTCTTTCGTTTTAAGGTATCTCTGTTGTGGCGCTGGACACCCGTCTTGGCTGCCTGGATCCAGACTTGAAGCCAGACTCAGAGACGGAGAAGATGATCAACGCTGTGCATTATTTAATTCATGCTATGTTCGAACTGGATGTGAAAAAATCATTCCGTCACTTCACCAAGAGAAAGGAGTGGAAGAAATTAGTAGAAGTCTCAGATTTCATCAATGAGTAAGTACGTAAGAACAGATCCAATCGCTGGGAGATAACCCTCATATCAGACCTTTCAACAGCTTACAGCTGAAATACTGTTCATTCAAAGAGATCGAGGTGTGTCCCCTTCCCCCTTACCTTGGAAAACCAACAGCTTATCAACATGACTTCATTGCTCCTTTTGCTCGGCCGTGAAATAAACTCACACATTGGAAAGAAGAAATTTCTATTCTAAAATAGGGTAATGACGTAAAAATAATGTATATATAATGCAACTTTCTGAACATAACGAAATTTTTCTTAAATTGTGTTAATGCTCTTTTGTGAGTGTGGAGAGGTGGATGAATTAATAGTGTGCGAGAGTGTACATGAATATGAATGGGGGATGTTAAGTTGGATCCACGGTCAGTGACGTCCACAGAAAGGACAATTGAGTCGAACCAATGATAAACTCGGAGTGGGGGTCGAATTGCCCCCATGGAACTGCCCCCAGTAGTCGCAACATTCAGAATATGGAGTTAACATAAGTTTTAAATACGGTGTGGAGTCCGTACTCACAATTAGATTAGGTAATAATAATTTCGTGTGGCTATTTCTGGCCGGGTACAGCCCTTGTAAGGCTCCTACGAGAGTGGGCGGCATTTACCATGTATAGGTAACAGCATGTTATTGTGGTGGAAGATAGTGTTATGTGTGGTGTGTGAGTTGCAGGAATGTTGGGGACAGCACAACCCCACCACCCCCGAGCCACTGGAATTAACCAATGAAGGTTAAAATCCCCGACCCGGCCGGGAATCGTACGCGGGGCTCTCTGAACCGAAGGCCAGTACGCTGCACATTTAGCCAACGAATCGGACATTAGGTTAGGTTAGTTTTAGTGGTTAAGTGATTATTTCATCACAAATGGAAATTTTAACCATATTTGATATTTCTTAAACAAGACAGTTTAATTACGATGTTATTATGGTAATCATTATATGGGGATTTAGTAATTCCAGTAACTGTCTTTAACTGATATTAAAATGTAATTTTGATACTCGTTAATATTAAGAAGGACCTTCAAATAAAAACTAGCGGCCGAACATTAACAAGTGGAGAAACCTACCCCACTGAACAGGTGCGCAACCCGATCTCGGTGATGCGCAGGGGAATGTTTTGACCGTAATCCCAAATCGAACATGTCCGGTATGAATGAATACGCCTAGCTGGAGTATATTTGCGGGGATCCGCGTGTGTGTAAATAGAATAGTTTTACCATGTACAACAGATCCCGTGAATAAATTACTGCATTATGCAAATAATACTGGGGATGGACGCACCTTGGTGTAGAAGGGGCATGCATTTTCTTCATTCGCAATCACTAAATATAAATGAACAATGTATGGAAAATTTAAAAAATAATAATAGTAAATAACAAAAGTACTTTTTTACAATTGGCTTTACGTCGCACCGACACAGATCTTATTGCGACCTTCACCTTCAACATTCATCTCTAACACCGCATTTCAAAAGCTGCTATTCTCATTCCTTAGAAACTAACTATCGTCTATGCTTCACTTCCTATCACAGATAGGTCTTATGGTGACGATGGGATAGGAAAGGCCTAGGAGTGAGAACGAAGCAGATGAGCTCTTTGGAGAAACCGAAGTAATAGATGGTATTAGTGATCACGAAGCTGTTTTTGTGGTAATTAAAAATAAATGTGAAAGAAAGGAAAAGATTAGGACTGTTAGGCAGTACCATATGGCTGATAAAACAGGCATGAGGGAGTTTTTAATAAGCAACTATGATCGGTGGAAAACGGAAAAAAAATGTAAACAGACTCTGGGATGGGTTTAAAGCAATTATTGAGGAATGTGAAAATAGGTATGCACCTTTAAAGGTGGTAAGGAATGGTAAAGATCCACTATATTATAACAGGGAAGTAAGGAGACTAAGAAGGAGGTGCAGGTTGGAAAGAAATAGAGTTAGAAATGGCTATGGAAGTAAGGAGAAATTGAAGGAACTTACTAGGAAATTGAATCTAGCAAAGAAGTCAGCTAAGAAAAACATGATGGCAAGCATAATTGGTGGCCACACTAAGTTTAGTGAAAAAGGGAAGAGTATGTATAGGTACTTCAAGGCAGAAACAGGTTCCAAGAAGGACATTCGAGGAATAATTAATGAACAAGGGGAGTGTGTATGCGAGGATCTTCAAAAGGCAGAAGTATTCAGTCAGCAGTATGTAAAGATTGTTGGTTACAAGGATAATGTCCAGATAGAGGAGGTGACTAATACTAAAGAAGTATTAAAATTTACCTATGACAGCAATGACATTTACAGTACGATACAAATTTGAAAACTAGAAAAGCTGCTGGAATTGATAAGGTTTCGGGGAATATACTAAACACAATGGGTTGGGATATAGTACCATATCTGAAGTACTTTTTTGATTTTTGTTTGCATGAAGGAACTTTACCAAATTAATGGAGAGTTGCTATAGTAGCCCCTGTATATAAAGGAAAGGGTGATAGACATAAAGCTGAAAATTACAGGCCAGTCAGTTTGACATGCATTGTATGTAAGCTTTGGGAAAATATTCGTTCTGATTATATAAGACATGTTTGCAAAATTAATAATTGGCTTGACAGAAGGCAGTTTGGGTTTAGAAAAGGTTATTCCACTAAAGCCCAACTTGTAGGATTCCAGCAAGATATAGCAGATATCCTGGATTCAGGAGGTCAGTTGGACTGTACTGCGATTGACTTATCTAAGGCATTTTATAGGGTAGATCATGGGAAACTACTGGCCAAAATGAGTGCAATTGGACTTGAGAAAAGAGTGACTGAATGAGTGGCTCTGTTTCTAGAAAATAGAACTCAGAGAATTAGAGTAGGCGAAGCTTTATCTGTCCCTGTAAAAATTAAGAGGGGAATTCCTCAAGGCAGTATTATTGGACCTTTATGTTTTCTTATATATATAAATGATATGTGTAAAGAAGTGGAATCAGAGATAAGGCTTTTTGCAGATGATGTTATTCTGTACAGAGTAATAAACAAGTTACAAGATTGTGAGCAACTGCAAAATGACCTCGATAATGTTGTGAGATGGACAGTAGGCAAGGGTATGATGATAAATGGGGATAAAAGTCAGGTTGTGTGTTTCACAAATAGGAAAAGTCCTCTCAGTTTTAATTACTGCGTTGATGGGGTGAAAGTTCCCTGTGGGGATCATTGTAAATACCTAGGTATAAATATAAGGAAAGATCTTCATTGGGGTAATCACATACATATGATTGTAAATAAAGGGTACAGATATCTGCACATAGTTATGAGAGTATTTAGGGGTTGTAGTAAGGCTGTAAAGGAGAGAGCACATTTGTCTCCGGTGAGACCTGAACTTGAGTACGGTTCCAGTGTATGGGACCCTTACCAGGATTACTTGATTCAGGAACTGGAAAAAATCCAAAGAAAAGCAACTCGATTTGTTCTGGGCGATTTCCGACAAAAGAGTAGCGTTACAAAAATGTTGCAAAGTTTGGCCTGGGAAGAGTTGGTAGAAAGGAGACGAGCTGCTCAACTAAGTGGTATGTTCCGAGCTGTCAGTGGAGAGATGGCGTGGGAGGACATCAGTAGACGAATAAGTTTGGATGGTGTCTTTGAAAGTAGGAAAGATCACAATATGAAGATAAAGTTGGAATTCAAGAGTACAAATTGGGCCAAATATTCGTTTATAGGAAGGGGAGTTAGGGATTGGAATAACTTACCAAGGGAGATGTTCAATAAATTTCCAATTTCTTTTTAATCATTTAAGAAAAGGCTAGGAAAGCAACAGATAGGGAATCTGCCACCTGGGCGACTGCCCTAAATGCAGATCAGTAGTGATTGATTGAGAAATCGAGACACACAGTGCCATACTCCAGACGAAAATATTTTAAATTCCTATATCAATGTTCGAAGTGAGTAAATTTCCTTCCTTGCTTGTGCTAGTCTGCATTTATGTCGTCCTTACTTCTGCCACCATTAGTTATTCTAATACCCAAGTAATAATATTCACTCCTTCCTTTAAGACTTTATTTCCTAATCTAAAAATCCTGCATCACCAGACTTCCTTCGACTGCATGCCATTAATTTTGTTTGGATTTGTTTATGTTCACCTTACACAGATAGGTCTTATGGTGACGATGGGATAGGAAAGGCCTAGGAGTGAGAACGAAGCATCTGTGGCCTTAATTAAGGTACAGCCCCAGCATTTGCCCGGTGTGAAAATGGGAAACAACTGAAAACCATTTTCTGGGCTGCAGACAGTGGGGTTCGAAACCACAATCTCCCGGATACAAGCCCACTGATGCGCGCCCCTAACCACACGCTCGCCCGATACACTTTCTCCAAGACAGTGTCAATACCATTCACCAATTTCTCCAGGTCTTATGAAGACTCAGATAAAATAACAAATATATTCGGCAATTCTCAGAGTTTTGATTTCTTCTCTTTGGATTGCGATTCCTTTTCCAAATTCCTCTTTGATTACCCTTACCGCCTGTCCTATACACTCACTGAAAAGGAGAGGGACACACTGTAGACTTGCCACACTTCTTCATGTGAAATTGTAGCAGCTGCAATCGAGGAAATTCGTTATCGAGGCCCATGCTATAAAACCACTTATACGGCGTTGTGAAAAGTTTCCCGTTTGAGAGCGTTGCTGCAGCCGACATGTTGACAAACAACGTAGCGCGACTCCGATGCGGGTATATAAGCACGGGAATGTGCACGAAGGGATCATGTCAGGTTTTACATGTAGGCTCTTTCTTCTTTCTGCCTATGTGGTTTTTCCCTGACCCTTCAGTACCATACTTCAACACCATATACCAAACACAAACTCTTGCCGTGGTAGCGAGTCTGACTCGGAAACCAGCAGATACTCCTTGTATCACCTCCCACTCCTCCCTGCTATCTCTTTCTTCTTCTTAGAAATAATAGCATGTCGGAGGCCATGTAGATTGAGTCGATGGTCACGCGGGGGGAGCGGGCTTCGGGGGCCCCCCCGAAAAAAAAAACGAAGGGATTAGTTTGCAGTCGTGTCGTGCCCAGGTGGGTTCGTTAAATGCGGCGACGTTATTACCAAATGCGTCCAAACAGGACCAACGTATTGTTATTCTGTTCTTGGCTGCCCAATGACAAACATAGGTGAACATCCGTCGGAGGATGAAGACTGTTTATGGTGCGCCAAGTTCCGTGCGGGTCGCGTTTCGACACTAGACGCCGGTCGATGTGGGAGGCCGGCTTCATCCATTACGGTCAAAAAGCGGGCGGTGGATGAGGCCTATAGTCCTGATCCCTCCCCATGCGATTACCAAGTCTTCGGTCCGCTCAAAAAGGCCTTGAAGGGTCCAGGATTCCTGAGACGAGGATGTGGAGCAGGACACGGTGTTTTTATCACACGGGGATTTTCAACCTCGTGCTTCATGGGATGAGAGACTCAATGCTCACAGCGATTTTGTCTGATTGACATCCCGATTGAGGACTGTTCGGCAGTCGAACGGAAACTTTTCCATCGCCCCTTGTAATAGTAAAACTTAAATATATGTTCTATACTCGAAGGTTCGAAATAGCTCACTTGTTTTCTTTTATACCCATTATATGTATCGTGTATCATATTTTTGTTTGCCCACATGTTATCAGAAATAATAAGTGATCTCTTCCTGAAGGAGATGATCAGCTTCTGGACAAGCATTCTTTCAGAATTCGCAGTCCACAATAGAATAATGACATCAACTCCCTTCATTTGCTGGACTAGTATTTCCATAACGAAATTTTATACATACTCAGATTATATAAAATCATACTCAAAAGTTTAGATTTGGTGTCTGTTTGTCTGAGTTTAAAATCCTGGATATATTTCTACCAAACTTCATATTTAGAATCCACCTGACCTATGGAAGGTTTTAGGCCCAATATTTTTTTCTAAATCTCCGAATATACACGGCGTTTATACGAAACCGAAATTGTGATTTTGCACTCCCACAAAATACACACAACCAAACTTAATAGAAATCCGTCTGCCTCAACGGAAATCAATTTCTAAAGCTTTTTGCTCATGTGCATCAATTCGATACGAGGATTAATAAGGGAAATATCCTTCAGACCCGTTTTTTCAGTCAAAGTTCGAGTGGACATTTTGAGCTTTTTTGTCGATTTTTCTGTTCATCCGTTTGTTGAGTTATAACTGGGAAACTATATATTTCTACCAAACTTTATATCTGTCCTTGGGTAGATATTAGGGTCAATATTACTTCTAAATCGCGGATTGACTTGGGGGTTTATAGGAAGTCGAAACAGTGATTTTGGCCTCCCATAAAATATACATGACCAACTTTAATGGAAAACTACCGGCCTTAGTGGAAATCAACTTTTTTTCTCATGTGTACCTTATCAACAGGAGGATAACAAGGGAGTTATCATTGACTGTTTTACAGGCTGTCATGTCACTTCAAGTTGGGTTAAATGGCTTAATTTAAGAGCCATTTTACTCTTTTCGATAGAACAGATAATAAGAGAGGTTGTCGTCAACGATTGGTTTCATGAATCTTCTGGCACAGCGCCACTGCCAGTTTCAGATGAACAACAATATATAACCGAGAAATAGGGAGAATTATGCACAGCTTCGGACCAGGAATTGTATACTTCAATAAACTCTGTGATCTACCCCATTCTGTCTCCACTTTGCTCAGCTTTATCGTAGTTCACGTTACAGCCACGTGCTTTCGTAGAAGAATATCACTTTAACATGCCGCAATAAACGTTTGAATACAGGCATGTAACTTCGTATAAATTCATGAAAGAATCGTGAAATCGATTGCGAATTCCCGTGCGAAGAACGGATACACATGCTGGTATATAAATAATTATGTTTATATCTGTTATGCCTAATGCATTATATCATAGGTAATGATTTTCATACAATAGAGTTTGAGGGATGTTCCACCATTCCACAGAAGCACATCCAACTCTTCTAAAGGCAGGTCAATGCGAGTGGGAACAGGTTGAACACCCACCTTCAATGACACGGTGCCGTAAACCAAGGCCATACCATCATCAATTCTACATCAACAACAATAGTAGACGACAGTTTCAACTTCAAGAGCAGATGTTCCAATACGAAGGATGTTCCCCCAACAGCTCTCCACAAGGCCACCATGTTTGTTCCATACTGTACAAAAGCACTGCAATATTACGCAAACTAGAACAAAGCAATTTCTATATTCTTCACATCTTTCATTCTCAAACGTGTTTTATTTCAAATATTTTCAAATTGATTGAAACAAGACCGACAAGTCTGTTCCGTGTTCTACAAACACACGGCAGTGTTTTTAAACCAGAACCAAGAACTTTCTTAAACTGCCAAGCGTTCTGTTCAATGTATATATGACCGGGCGAGTTGGCCGTGCGCGTAGAGGCAAGCGGCTGTGAGCTTGCATCCGGGAGATAGTAGGTTCGAATCCCACTATCGGCAGCCCTGGAGATGGTTTTCCGTGGTTTCCCATTTTCACACCAGGCAAATGCTGGGGCTGTACCTTAATTAAGGCCACGGCCGCTTCCTTCCCACTCCTAGCCCTTTCCTGTCCCATCGTCGCCGTAAGACCTATCTGTGTCGGTGCGACGAAAAACAACTAGCAAAAAAAAAAAAAATGTATATATGATTTTTCATTAGGTTTTATTTCAACTGGTTCACATTTTTTCAAGTTTATTGTAACAAGGCTGACAAGTCTGTTCGATGTTGTACAAACACACGACAGTATACTTTCAGCCCAGATCCAAGATCTTCCTTAAAGTGCCAAGTGTTTCATGTCATTGTGTACATAATTTGTCATTATGTTTTAGGACAACCTATTAATAAGTATTTAGGCAATTGTCATTGTGTGTATAATTTTGTCATGATTTTTTGTCAACCTACGGAGATGTATGTAGGCAATCCCCATGATGACTGTTATCAGATTCCCATTGATTTAATTATCTGCAAGAAATAATGTTTATTCCAAGGGAGTCCAAACCGGTCTTCACTGAATAAATTTCAAATATTTCGCATCGTGTTGAATGGTGGAACATCCCTCAAACTCTATTATAGTAATGCATTATATGCTGGGATGCAGACAAAGCAGGACTTCATTGAAGTTTAAAGCTCCTAAGTATTTAAACAGGAATAAACATGAATATTTATACACTTCTGAATATTTGAGTGTGATTTGATAACATCTGATGAGGTTCTTTAAGAACGCAACATGTCATTCTGTACGGGGCGAGGGAAAAGTTTTCGTTCGACGGCCGTACAGTCGTGAATCGGGATGTCAATCAGGCAAAATCCCCGTGAGCATAGAGGCTCTCATCTCCACCAGGTTGAAGATCCCCGTGTGGTGAAACACTGTGTCCCACTGAGTGGAGAAGTCCGTAACAGCCTGCTGCACATCCTCGTCCAACAGGAAGCGTCGACCCTTCAAGGTCTTTTTGAGAGGACTGAAGGCGTCGGCGCCTTGTGTCGAAAAGCGACCCTCACGGAACTTGGTGTACCATTTCTTTTGCTATTTGTTTTACGTCACACCGACACAGATTTGCCTTATGGCGACGATGGGAGAGAAAAGGCCTAGGAATTGGAAGGAAGCGGGCGTGGCCTTAATTAAGGTACAGCCCCGGCATTTACCTGGTGTGAAAATGGGAAACCACCGAAAACCATCTTCAGGGCTGCCAACAGAGGGGCTCGAACCCACTATCTCCCGATTATTGGATACTGGCCGCACTTAAGCGACTGCAGCTATCGAGCTCGGTGTGCACCATTTCACAACGGTGGTTTTCGACAGGCATGCTGCCCCATACACAGTCTTCATTTTCCGATTGATGACGTCCGGCGTTTGTACTTCGGCAGCCAAAAACTGAATAGCAACACGTTGGTCCTGTTTTGAGGCATTGGTTAATAAGTCGCCATAGTTCACGTGGCCGCATTACACGCACGCACCTCGACATGACATGACTGCCACACTAATCCGTTTGCCTACATGTCCGTGCTTAAATACCCGCATCAGAATCGTGCTACGCTGCATGTCCGCTGCAGTAACGCCCTCAAACAGAAACGTTTTGATCAAGCTTTATATTTTAACTAGCAAGATACCCGTGCTTCGCTACGGTATTACATTGAAATTTATAATTGAATGCTTATTGTTTTAGATATATAATCCGCCGAAATTCGCGATCTGACTCGTTTTCGGCGAGAATCCGCCAAAATTCGCGATCTGACTCGTTTTCTAATAAATTACGGCAAGTTTCCCCCCATTTTTCAATCTTTCTTTCCAGCAATCGATTTCTTACTTCCCGGGCTAGGTCCAGGTATTCCACCCGGTCACTTGAGTCCCTAAATCTTTGCCATCTTTTCCTGTAAGCAGTTTTAATCCTTCAGGAGATCCGGCGTGGAGTCGTCTTGGGAGCCTTGGCGGTACTGAACCCGCAGCCGGACTGCATTCTTAGTTATTACCCGTCCAGGACCCGTTTCAGGCGCAGTCCGCACAGTTGACGACGGTCCAGAACATTATTATTATTATTATTATTATTATTATTATTATTATTATTATTATTATTATTATTATTATTATTATTATTATTATTATAAATGTTCTGGACCCCACAGGAAGTTGCAAGACCGTTACTTGGCTCTAAATTACATCTGTTGCCATTGTCATTGTTGACAATGTGACAGCACCATTGTCGCGCGTAGGCAAGTGTGCGGGATTTGTGACTATAAAAATGACATACTTCCGTGCTTTATTGACCTTTTTATAGAGGTGAACAATTTGACGGCCAATCTCACTCCTATCGTTTATTTCAAATGTGTTTAATTTTTCATTTATATGCCAGGAGAATCTAATGTAATCTAAGAACGTTGTTGAAAACGAACCCAGGAAAGATTAAAAATGATCGGTTTATGATCAGAATAAGTACATCGAAAATCTATAGCCTGTTTCCAGTCATTCGACAGGGTCAGGAATGGAATGAATAAAGCCCCATCCAGTGGCGAAAATAGGAATTGTGCCGGCTGCTGAAGCACTCTTCTGGGGCAATGATCGATGAATGACAAATGAAATGAAACGTTGGGCAGTGTTGCTGGAATGAATGATGACAGGGAAAACCGGAGTATCCGGAGAAAAACCTCTCCCGCCTCCATTTTGTCCAGCACGAATGTCAAATTGAGTGACCGGGATTTGAACCACGGAACCCAGCTGTGAGAGGCCGGCGCGCTGCCCCCTGAGCAACGGAGGCTCCTTATAAGTATATTATGAACAGTAAAATCAATTGGTCTCACCTCCTTTTACATCCTACCGCCGTTAAGTTTATTTACATACCCCCCCCCTAAAAAATTAAAATAAGGCGTGTTTCTTTATGTTTAAAGGAGATTCCAAACACCAATGTTCACGTCTATTACCTTCAGTTTTGAGATATAAGTATCCCCATAAAAACTATTTACTTTTTTCACTTCATTTCACACTACTCCCCCCCCCCCCCCCAAGTGAATTTTCCCGCAAAAAATACTTGTTTCTTTAATAGTAAAGGATCTTCTAAATACCAATTATCACGACTCAAACTTCTTCAGTTTTTTATTTATGTGTCCTCATGAAAGGAATTCAACTCCTTTACACTCCCGCCCTCCAAGATGGTTTCCCCCCAAGACGCGTTTTTTGTTTTTTTTTGTTTTTAAAGGAGATCCATGTCTGTAACAACTTTAGTTTTTATTAGATATATGTATTCTCATACAAATAAGTCAATTATTTTTTCAATTCTTTCACCCCCTCCCCCCTTCATTGGATTTTCCGAGAATACGTGTTTCTTTACTTTTAAAGCAGATTGCAAATATAAAATATCACGTCTGTAACATCTTCATTTTTGAGATATCAGTAGACTAATTAAAAGAATTCAACACCATTTTTAGTCACTTTTACCCCCCCTCCACACAAGTGGTATTTCCGAAAACTAAAATTACACGTTTCTTTATGTTTAATAGTGATAAAAATACCATTTTTCACTTCCGTAACATGTTAAGTTTTTTGAGACAAACTGTAAAAATTCTCATTTTAAAATTTCACCCCTTTGGAGTTCCCCTTAAGTGGAGTTTCCAAAAACAAATCACCTATGTTTCTTTACATTTACAGGAGATTCCAAACACCCACTTTTTACGTCTGTAACATTTTACGTTTCCAAGATATTCTGTAGACATAGTCTTTCAAAAATTCACCCCAATTTGTCACTCCTGTTTAACCGCCATTAATTGGATTTTCCAAAAACTAAAACAATACGTGTTTCTTTATTTTTAAAGGAGATCCCATATACAAATTTTCAGTTCTGTAATATCTTTCGTTTCTGAGATATATGTATCCTCATTAAAGGCATTCAACCCATTTTTCACCCTTTTACACCCCTCCTATTGGGATTTACAGGAAACAAAAAATACCTGTTCCTTTATTTTTAGAGGAGATTCTAACTACCAATTTTTACATCTGTAAATTTTAAAGTTTTAAGACGTAGACACACTCATTTTAAAAAAATTACCATCCCCCCTTTTTACCCCCCAATATTTGGATTTTCCATAAACGAAAAAATACCTGTGTTTATTTATTTTTAAAGGAGATTCTAAATACCAATTTTCACATCTATAACCTTCAAAAATTTTGAGATAGATACACTCATTTTAAAATATTACCCCCTTTTCACCCCCCTTGATTGGATTTTCCAGAAACAAAAAATACGTGTTTCTTTATCTTTAACGGAGATCCCAAACACAAATTTTCTGGTCTGTAATATCTTCAGTTTCTGATATATAAGTAGCCTCATTAAAGGCATTCAACCAATTTTTAGCCCCTTTTCACTCCTCCTATTGCGATTTTCCGAAAACAAAAAAATACGTGTTTCTTTATTTTTAATGAAGATTCTAAATACCAATTTTTACATCTGCAAACTTTAAAAGTTTGGAGATATAGATTCACTAATTTTAAAAATTCACCCCCTTTCACCCTCCCATTAATTGGATTTTCCAAAAACAAAAAATACGTGTTTCTTTATTTTTAAAAGAGATCAAAAGTACCAATTTTGAGGTCTGTAATATCTTCAGTTTCTCAGATATAAGTACCGGTATCCTGATTAAAGGCATTCAACCCATTTTCCCACATTTTCACCCTTTTTCACCCCTCCTATTGGGATTTTCTGAAAACAAAAAAATACGTATTTCCTTATTTTTAAAGAAGATTCTAAATACCAATTTTTACATCTGTAAACTTTTAAAGTTTTGAGATACAGATGCACTGATTTTAAAATTTCACCCCCCTTTTCACCCCCTTAGCGAGGGAATATCCAAAATTCCTCTCTTAGCGAGCACTTACATCTTAATATGAATATATCCCCAAAATTTCATTTCTTTATGTCCAGTAGTTTTGGCTCGGCGTTGATGAATCAGTCAGTCAGTCAGTCAGTCAGTCAGTCAGGACAAGTTATTTTATATATATAGATTAAGTTTTTTCTTACTCAAGATACTGTTAACATATGTTTTCCTTCCATATAGTTCATACATTTAAATAATCAAAATTAGTTTTGGCAGACCGAAGAAGCTAACAGTTACAACGATTTTTCGTACATTATTTACCCGCTTTAACTCTTACAAAGACAATCGCTGTTTCAATAAAGTGTTATGGATGTGCCATCTGTACTATTACTGATATCATAGTCCCTACATGGGCCTATACGGAATTGAAATGACAGACAAATTCGGAATAATAATAAAAATAATAATAATAACCAGATGAATTCTATCTTTTTCCAGGGTATCGATGAAGCATGTAAGAAAAGCTATGGAGAGAATCAAGAACAAAGTGGAGATGGACGAAAAAGAGTTGAGTGTTTTGGAGACCTTACTGATCAAGAATGAAGACCCAATGATTGCTACAGTTATGGCACTGGACATGATGCTGGCAGGAATTGATACGGTATCCCAAACACTACATAAAGAATTTATAAAGGGTTTCTTAGTTTGTTCCAGAATGGTAACTTTACGAAGCTATTACACCCGGGAATTCAGAATATTTGAAGCGTGCGAGATTAATACGTGTGCCCGTCTCAGTTGGGCTTTGCTTTCGCTTGCTTAACCCTAGAACTCGTAACGGGAGTCTCTCGGACTCACCTCGTTATGCTTTTCAACGTTTCCACTCTCCATTTTTTGTGCATAAACCTCCTCTTCTATTTATGGTCATGAATAGCATTTTTTATAATGTGAAGTCTTCGTTCGTTATTTCATTAGTCTTTTTTCATTGCTACGCACTTAATTTGAACAATGTTAAGGTGACACCCAAGATGAGTCTCGTAGACTCGCAAGTATTGTTTCTTCCAACTAGAATATTTTGTCAGTATTTTGTTGGCAGTTATATAGCAACAATGCTCTTTCTTTCATTATTTTACTAGTTACCAAGTAGGCTAAACACCGAGTTTCATAAATAACAATTCATTCAAGGTGAGTAAGAAAAAGCTGACAGAATGTGAAATCTAATCTCTATAGAACACTTTCCCGCCTTGTCAATACTTTACATATTTTATTATATTTAATTGCATTACATGTGTGTTGGAATTTCAGCGGTTGGAATGTTAAGAAAAAGAAATGTAGAGTTTGTTGCTGAACTCCCGGAGAATTTGATGGAACACCATAGCAGGTGTCCAAACCTAGGACAACGTAAATCGACAATTAATTACATTGAAACTATTACAAATGACTCTTGGAGTTCAGCTTCTGTGACGCCAACAGTCGCAAAAAAAAAAAAAAAAAAAAAAAAAAAGGAAAAGAAACCATGTAACCTGTGTGAAAACAGGCAAGGAAGAGTGCAGAAAACTGTATGCTGGTAATGTGGTAGAAATATATGTGCTGAACATTTAAAATCCACCTGAAAGTGTGTAAAATGTTTCAAGCGTTGCGTACCAGGTATGTAGAAACTCTCTGTATATTTTTCTTGGGCGTGGAATTTTTAAATTACTTTGTAGGTAGGTCAGATTTTCTCATTCTGGTAAACTATTTTAATATTGATAATGGCTAATTGCATTGTCAGACCATATAGACTTCACGCCTTAAAGTTCATGGCCACCAGGCGGGCCTTATCAGTTGAGATCGTGGCATGAGGACTGAAACAGGGCCTACTCAGCCTCGGGAGGTCAACTAAGTAGAGGGGGTTTCGTTCCCCAGCTCAGCCATCCTCGAAGTGGTTTTCCGTGGTTTCCCACTTCTTCTCCAGATAAATGCCGCTATGTTAGCTAACTTAAGGCCAAAGCCACTTATTTTATCTTCCTTGACTATGCCTTCCAATCTTCAAATCCCCCGCAAGGCCACTGCTCAGCATGACAGGTGAAGCTACCTGGGCGAGGTACTGGTCCTCGTTCCAAGTTGTATCCCCGACCAAATTTCACGCTCCAGAACACTGCCCTTGAGGCGATAAAGGTTGGGATACCCGCTGAGTCCGAGGGAAAACCAATCCTGGACGGTAAACGGACTAAAGGCCCGCTCACAATTTCCGGAAGGCAGACGCGGAGAGAGGAACTTCCGAGAAGAATTTCTCCTGTGTGCGCTCATACCCATCAGAAGCGTGCCTCGTTATTTGGACAGCTGATCGTCAAAATTTGTCTTTCAGTTGTGTGTGAAGCGTCCAGTCGAACGCAACTAATGGATCACATGTTAGCTCTTAGCGGTAATGAAACGGCGTATGGCTTTTAGTGCCGGGATGTGTCCGAGGACTTCGGCTCGCCAAGAGCAGGTACTTTGATTTGACTCCCGTAGGCGACTTGCTTGTCGTGATGAGGATTAAATGATGATGAAGACAACACATACACCCAGCCCCTGTGCCAGCGAAATTAACCAATGATGGTTGAAAATCCCGACCCTGCCGGGAATCGAACCCGGGGCCCCTGTGACCAAAGGCCAGCACGCT